>NC_056725.1:1956163308-1956393747 GCF_019279795.1 Protopterus annectens
TTTTTTAGGTGTCTAATGGACTGAAGAGTGAGGACCCACCGAAAGGGGCATTGAAGGGATGCCTTAAAGGGCTCTGTGAAATCAAAGACTCATCCTGGCATGTCACTGAAAAGCAATGCCTGAGCCAGCTGCCCTAGAGGCTCCTTCTGTGGAGTGAGAAATCAGCCTTGTGGAACACTTAGATAAGGTCAAAATAGTAGCCAGTTGGAGGGAGACCTTCTTGAAGTCTCCCAGTGACATGGCTTCTGCTAGTCAGTCTGACAGTTCTTTCCCCAGGTCCTTCTGCAGGAGACTAAAATGTGCCAGGTAGTTCAACACTCGCAGCGAGAAGATAGCGGAGGCATAAATGCGATTACCAAACTTGTTCATTGCTCTGGACTCCCTGCTCAGTGAACAGACAGTGGAGCACTGTTCTGCCAGCTCCTTTTTGGTAGTTGCTGCCACAACCATGACATCCACTGGAATACCCTTACTCTAATTAAGGTCCATCTTTGGGGGGAAATAAAAACTTGTCAGGGCGCCTAGGGATCGGTTCAACTGAGTTCAGCTCCTTCCAGGCATGGCTGGACATGAAATCCACTAACTGGTCTGCTGGGGGAACCACCTAGGATGTATGTGGGATCGTCCCGAAGGCCTCCTAAAATATGGACTCAGAGGAGGAGGGAGGTTGGGCTGGGCTGATCAGCCACTTCTCTGCCACAGAATCTTTAGGATATTTTCGAAGGGGAGACCCTCCGGTGGTGACCTGGAGGATCCCTGCCCTTCAAAGTCAGTATCCTCAGTAATGGACTACAAGGGGGAGTCAATGTGCCTCCTTTTGCATGTCCTCTTACAAGGAACATCCTCTGTGGGGTGTTCAGGGAAGGTCTTGTAACAGGAGGGGACTCCCTGGGGGGGGGGGGGTTGAGATCAGTCTGGACAGGCTGACTCAAGTCTCTGATCTAAGAGAAGTTGGAGAGAAGTATTGTGGCTTGAAGGGACTGATCCCTATGGGTAGAGAAGGCCCTTTCCACCAACTGGAACGAAGAACCTGGGAAATCCCTCTCCAACTCCACTGGAGCCAAAGCTACAGAAGATAGGGTCAAGATTCCACGAGCCCTGGGTCCCGGGCAGAATCAGACGCAAGCTGTCCAGTGCCAAAGCATCAACAGGAAGAGATGGCTCAGACAAGATAGGAGCCGAACCCCTCCCCACAGATCTGATGGGAGCACCTGGGTCAGAGACTTGCTACAATCCAAAGACAATGGAACCGAGGCGGTCACGGCAATGGTCAGAGTGGAAGGAAGGTAGGCTCCGTACACTCTACGCTGGATCCCTTGGCTAGCCACAACCCTGTAACTCTGAAGCAGAGGTATGGATCGGAAAAGGATATTGGACTTGGAGGAAAGACTCACCAAACCCATACAGGACAGAGCCAACACCCACAGCTGGATCTGAGTCTTGAAAAATCTTCCTAATCATCCTGTCCACATTAGCCTCCAAAAGACTCCTGAAGCTATGGAGGAGGATCTGGAGCACCCGGAAGGAGTCTGCTGCAATTCAGGTACAGGAGTTGAAGGACCCCTCACTATCAGATCCATAATCTTGGGATCTGACGAGGAGGGGGGGCAGCAGTTTCAAGAGAACTGGTAATGCCAACATTTCCCGATGGATCCCATCAGAGCTTTGGATCAGCTAGACCAGAGATGGGTCTTTGATCCAAGGAAGACAGATCCAGAGGGCCTCTCACTTTTAGCGGGTGGCTCCAATTATATCCTCGAAGATTTGAGGGCACTTCAGATCAGAGGAGCCCGAATGGCTCTTAGAGGAGGTTTGAGCTACTGGAGAGGAAGCAGGCAAAAGACCCTTCAATATCAACTGGTTACTGCAGTCTGCAATAGCTCTAGGGTTAAAACTCGCAGAGAGCAGGCTGACCGTAGATGCGCAGCACCTAAGCAATAGACACAAGGAGTGCGCATCAGAATGTGAGAACGTATGCCCACATTCCGAGCACCATTTAAACCCACAGGGTTTTTCAGTCGTAACAAAGACAAAAAGGGATAAAGGTTCCACACTCAAGAAAACAGTTTAGGAGGGAAGCCGAACTTTTAATGGCTACCCAGCAGGGAAAAAAAATATATATTGTAAAGTACCAGAGTCAAAGGGGCAAGAAGAGTAATCCATGCACGCTCTAACAAAGGGTTGGGGGGGGGGGGGGGGGCAAGGGAATAAGTTAAAACATTTTTTACTTATCTGAAAGAAGTCTGTCACAGAAAACTCTGAAAAGCTGGAGACCACAGAAACCACGTCCGAATCCACAGGTGGCAAATGAGATCTAAGAAAGTTGGTTGGAGTGCAGGGCATTGTGGGTAGTGGTAGGTCAAAGCTTGGTACCCAGTCTGAAGAAATGCGTCAGTCGGATCAGAGGACAGATCCGCAATACATACGCGAGGAGGAATGAAAGATAATCAGATACAATTAAAATTCCTGAAAATTTTGTTCTGACAGTATAGTACTTGAGGTGCCTGTGGACATCCAGAAAGTGAAAACTCTCGCCATCTCTTTTTTTTTTTAACCATTTCTAGGGAGAAAAAAAAGATGGGATTGCCTGGCCCAATGTAACCTTTGAAAACACTTTAGATATGAAAGAGAGATTAGTTCTCAAATATACAAAAAGGCTCAATCACAATACAAAAAATAAACAAACACGAACTTCAAAGCACTATATAAAACAACTAAGGCCAGTGAAGATGCACACCAATTTATTGTACATAAAAACTCACTTTAGTGCTTTGACTAACAGCCCTTGAGGAGTACATAAAATAAAAGAAATAAACTGATGTGCGTCTTTCACTGCCCTTTGTTTTATATATTCAATCACAATACCAACTTATAACTCAGATCTTTTCTTGCAGAAGTCAGATTGAGTTTCAAAGATAAGAACTTAACCAGCCTTGTGAACAGGTTCAAAAGGAAAGAGCAAGTTTCTTCAAAGTGTAAAATTAAGATCTAAAGGAGGAGCCAATGGTCTTCCAGGTAGATGGATATGTAACACCCCTTTCAAAAATAGGGTCACTTCAGGTAGGTTAGAAAGGGGAATCTATGGGAAGAGAAGCAGAAATGACTAGACAGAGGATAAGTGACAAGTACTGCAGAATCAAAGGTATCAGAGCCTCAAAAAGGGTCTTGGTTCTTGCTTTGGCAACTAAGAAATCTTTCCACTTGGCCATGTATAGGTTAATAAGTATGTAAGCCTGGCCACACATTCCCATAAAGATTTTAACTCTTACTTTAAAGGATGAATAACCTTAAGATATTAAGAACATTTGCATGCTGCCTCTCCTCATTAAGTGTGAAATGTGTGGTTATCCTTCCATTCAGATTATATTTGAATAGATAAGAAAATCAATTTGCTTTATGTGGAGATAGAGATTACAAAGTGGTGTTCTCGATACATATCAATCCCTCAAATATGCATTATTTATGTTGCAAAAGATTCAGATGTCTTGAGCGGTTTAGGTGTCTACTGGACTTCTGAAAGTGCAAGAGGTTTTTTGGAGAGGCCCTGCTGAGGGTCTGTATGCAGAGATCAACTCAGTAGCCCGTATGACACCAAAACAATGGACAAGGCATTGAGATGGTCCACAGTTTTTACAATTTGGGCCCTTAACTTCTTAGTAAGCAAGAATTGCGAGTGTTCTCAAGTTGTCACATGGTTGGACAGGTATATACCCAAGGGGAACATGTACTCTATGATCAGCCAGTTAAGTGTAGCATACAGTGGAATGATCACATGGCTGGACCTGGATGTCATTATCCTTGGAAAGAAATTACACAATAAAAATTACTTACACTTGAGAATACGTAATCAAAAAACACTATGTAAATTTCACCAAACTACAGTATCAATTTTTATAGAGGTGTGTTATCAATGTGACAGTTACAAGGAACTTCTATTTGATGGATACTAGTCTACATTTCTTGGCATTTAATTTCAGTTCATTCTGACACCATTTACAGGTTCATAGGTTCATACTAGGCCATCTGCCCTAGGGCATTTATAAGCCAAGCCAGAGTGAGTTTGGCTTTCGCCACCCGTTTTAAATTAATTTTGCTATGCCCTTTTTCGAGGTTAGTATACTGTGCCTCTGTCTAACAGTGACACAGAAGTGATACCCGGGGTAAACCTACGATCTCCCATCCACTCACGATTCCTCTTGAATAGAGGAAATGAGGGCCTAACCTGGACTGGGATTTTATTCCAGAGTGAAGGGAGCCTCTGGGTTATCAATCTGCCCCTCCAGCAAGTCCTATTTATTTCAGTGCTGAGGTTAAAGTGTCTTGAGCGCGTAGCTCGATGGGATTTGGATTTTCTGAGGTGCAGCATTTCCATTCATTCCAGGTTGGACATGGCTTTATACGTCAGGCACAGATAGCCTCTGAGCAGGCTGTATGCCACTGAGTAGAGCTGGAGTTTCTTTAACCGGGCAGCATATGACATCTGTTTGAGCCCTTTGTTCCTCTTGGTGAGGTACTTTTGGGGTCTTTCCAGTTGCTGCAGGTGTCTGGTAAGGTACATCCCAAAAGGGGCATTGTACTCAATTATGGGCTTGATGAGGGATGAGTAAAGAGGCACAATTACCTCCCCTGATCTAGATGTGAATCCCTTCACGATTAGGTGGGCTATATAAAATGTTTTTCTAACCACTAAAATGTTTTTCTAACCACTTTGGCCACGTGGTTGTCAAATGAGAGACCGCCATAAACTTGGGTCCCCAGGTCCCTAATTACTTCTTCTGTACTTAATGGATTACCACCTATGTGGTAATTTGCGAGTATTTTGTTTTTGCCAAAGGGGATGACTATACACTTTTTGGCGTTTAGCTTGAGGCCATGGCTCTGGCACCAGTTGTCTGTTTCTATGAGGCCCTTTTGGAGGATACTTGTGTCGGCTGGAGAGTCGATTATGGCGCCCAGTTTGCAGTCATCTGCGAACTTGGTCAGCCACAGTCCTTCTGTGTTGGCCTGTATCTCAGAGAAATATATACCTAACAAGAGAGGTCCAAGGACTGAGCCTTGTGGGATGCCACTTGTAACTGGTTTGGAGTCTGACATGGCTCCAGCAATTCTAACCATGTGGGTTCTGTCCTTGAGCCACTTTGCAACCCATCTAGTGACATAGGGGTTTATATTTAAGCTGGTGAGCTTATCTATAATGCCCGAGTGGGGTATTGTATCGAAGGCTTTTGAGAGGTCCAGGTAGGCTGTGTGGACCACCTTCCCCTTATCAATGGCCTTGGTGACCGTTTTAAAGAAATAGACCAGGTTTAAGAGGCAGGATCTGCCCTTAAAGCCGAACTGGGTAGGATCCAGTGTCTGTAGGTCCCAAATATCTTTATTTATGAGGTCCATGATTATCCTTTCCATAGCTTTGCAGACCAAGCTAGTCAGGCTTATGGGGCAATAGTTTCCAAGATCCGTTGAGGCACCACCTTTGTGGAAAGGGACCACTGTTGCTGCAAGCCTGTAGTAAGGCTGAGATTGAACAGTAGTTATATGCTTGGGTTTAGCTCTTCTTGGAGTTCATGTAGGACGCAGCCCGGGACACAGTCTGGTCCCACTGATGCTGTGTTTTTTGCTTTGGAGAGGGCGGCTCTTACCTGAGCATCTGAGATGTCAGGGGGGCAGCACTCTGCTGGGATAGATATTTGCCCTTTTGGTGGGGGGGTGGGGTTTGACCTGAACCTGTCAGCTAGGATGTTGGCAATGTCTGTGGATTCTGTGGATTTTTTGTCATTTTGGACTAATTCTGAGCATATCTGGGAATTCCCACCCAGGTTCCTAACATAACTAAAGAAAGCCTTATGATTATCCTTAGTGTCCTGTGCAATTTTTCTCTCGAAGCTGGCCTTAGACGATTTTATGAGTGCCCGTAGTTTTTGGCTAATACTGATCAGAGATGCCTTCCCTTTTTGGGATTTTGCTCCATCATGTAGTAGCTTCCTCCTTCTATTGTATAGTTTGTTTATGGCTGGGGTTCACCAGACAGGACGTCTGCCTTTGGAGGATTGGGTCTTGGTTTTATTTAGGATTGCATGATCCATGCATTCCTGAAGGTGTTCACAGAATGCGTTTATAAAGGAATCTGCGGTCTGGGCCATATTTTCCACAGGCCCGGGGGCTTTGAAGGATTCCACCTCGGTTTTGAGGAGTGTGAAATTTGCTTTAGATAAGTTTTTCACTGTGGTTTTCTGGGCAGGGGGTGGGGTCGGGATGGGAATATCCATTGAGATTAGTTTATGGTCTGATCTTACCAGTGAGGGGATAACACTTCTGGTCTAGAGCATAGAATCCCCATGTTGGTGATGATCAGGTCCAGTATGTTTTCCCCTCTTGTGGGAGTGGTAAGTTGTTCCATAGCATTTGAGTTTATAAATTCTAGGAACCTTTGGGCTAGGGTGTTGGAGCTAGAGTAATGCTCCCAGTCTATGTTTGGGTAGTTGAAGTCGCCCAATATAATGGGGTTTGGAGAGACCTTCATATTTTCCAGTGTTCTCAGGAAGGCCAAGTGGGATTCCTGGGTTTGGGAGGGTGGTCTGTAGCAGACTATAAACTGGAAGGCAGTTTTACCCACTGTTAGTTGCACATGGATAGTCTCTGATGCTTCGTGCTGTGCCACCAACCTGGAGGTGTGGGTATCTGACAAATATTGATACTCCCCCTCCTTTTGTGGTTCGGTCCAAGTTTTGGGGCCGAAAAGCATGGTATGAGGTATAACCTGGTAGTGCTGGGGTGCTCTCGGGAGCCTTGAACCAGGTTTCTGTTACTACACAGATATCTATGTTCTCCATGCTAAGGAGAGTTTTGAGTGCGTGCATCTTGAGATTTAGACTTCTGGCGTTGAGTAGCATTACTCTTAGTTTCTTATCCCTTGTGATACCTATGGCGGTGGGTTTGTCTTTTGAGCCTTGCCTAAAAAAGGCACTAAGGGGGTAGCAAGAGCCTTTGCCAATATCCAAAAGCCCAGGGGTGACAGGTGCAAGCCGTCCCTAGCGAAGTATCATGGCTTGTCGAGCATGTCATCCCAGGCTGACAGGCATTGGATCCCCTTTGAATGACACCAATACTTAAGCCAATTGTTGAAACTGATCATCTTGTCTTCATATTGTGGCATCATTCTTGGTGAGGGTAAGATGCTACTCAAGGTCAGGGTCATACCGGCCTGGGCTACATGCTCAGAGTGCTCCTCTGTCTCTTCATTTAGTCCAGGGAGGTACGTCTCAGGTCATTTACACCAGCATGGACAATGACAGAGTCATATTTGTACTTGCCTTGGAGTGACCAGAGTGCTTGTGTTATGTGGCGGATCCTAGCGCCCAACAGGCAGCTCACCGTGACCTTCTCCTTGTTCAGCCTGGTGAGCGGGACGTCAGTGAGCCTGACGATAGAGTCACCTATTACAAGTGTATCAGGTGTGTTGTTTAGCCTTAAGGGTTGTGGCTGTTCGGCAAACTGGCTTTGTGAGCTATGTGTTGCACGTGTTTTGTTTTGGGGAAGCGGTTGCTTGGGTGTCTGCTTTGGAGGTCTCTGCTGCTTAGGCAGATTTTTATTTAGAGCCTCAGAGTATGTTTTTGTGCGTTTATGTGTTTGGTTTGCTGTCGTGGTAGCTCTATGTGAGACTGGAATTGTAGTGAGTGCGGTTTCCTTCTCCCCCTGACTGGTTACGCCAGGACTGAGTTGAGAGAGCTTAGCCTCCAGTTTGGCTATATGGTTGCATCTCTCATGTGTTGGAATTTGTTGGGAGGAGGAGAGGGCTGTCTGTGTACATGAGGCAGTTGTAACATTGCCTCAAGATTCCCAGATTCACCAGCTGGACCGGAGAGGAGATTGACAACTGACCTTTGGACATGCTAGAATAGTATTGGGAATTCCTTTATAATTGAAAAAAGGGCCAATGGGGAACAAGGTACTCAAGGGGAGTTTGTGAGGGTGTAGTGCTTTTAATTTTTTAGTGCTGACTTATATAATTGCTTTAGTGAGCAAGTGCTAGGTAACTTAAATGCAATGTGTTACAGGTAACTTAAATGCAAAAACGACAAACAGTAACTTTCTTTCAAGTGAAACAAGGAAATAAGTACAGTAAGCAATGCAGATATCACTAGGGATCCACAGAAGCGCTGAAAATTCACGTTTTAGGTGGATTAGCGTTTCAGGGAAATGGCAAGCAAACAAATGGTTTGAAAAGCCCTCTTGGTGGATCTTGGTGCTCTCTGGGGAGGTTATGACAGCACCGGGTTTACAGTTCTCTGCAAACTTGGCTAGTCATAACCCCTGAACAGTAGCTTTGACCTACCTCCAAGAACTCAAATGCCAAAGAGAAGTGGCCAAAAAACTGAACCCTGGGGTAAACCTCTGGTGATGGGTCTTTTGGAGGAGGGAGAGCAACTGCATCCCAATTTCTTGCCTTCTATTTGTGAGAATTTGCTATTCAACAAATTACATACATATTAACATTTGGCTGGGATAGTTTATCTACTCGGATGGTATTGAATATCTTTGCAAAGTTTAAATATGTGGGTGTGTACATCTTTGAAAACGTTTCTAAAACAGAAGTTATTCAAGCAAGAGCTGGATGGCGAGGTAGTGTTGTCTCCTAGCAAGAGGTTCTCCAGTCTGATTCTGGGCTGGAGTGCCTTCTATGCAGAGTCTGCATGTCCTCCCTGTGTTCATGTGGGTTTCCTCAGAGTCCTCTTGTTTCCTTCCACGTTTCAAAAAACATGCATCTGGGGCATTTCTCCCCGGGTGACTGATGAAAACTGGCTTCGTTCCAAGTTGGACTTTCCCGGTAAACAAATGTAAAATTAAATAAAAAGATCTGCCCTTGACAAATCCAAACCATCTTGAGTAGAGAGTTTATAGGCTACCTATGCCATTATCAATTCTATAATGAAACTTTCCATAGTCTTACGGACTTATGCGTCTATAATTACTGAAGTCCACTGATGCCCCAACCTTTATGCAAAGGGAAGAGAGCAGCTGGCCTCTACTCAACCAGCATAAAGCCTGTTTGGAGGACAATGAATAGCCTTTGTGGGGGGTGGGGGGGGGGGGATCTGACAGGCTAGCCCGGTGTGTTATCTGACCCCATAGAAGTAGTGTTCTTCACTTTGGATAATGCTTTCAGGACTTAAAAGACTTGAGGGAGGGGTATAGATGTGGGTGGGAAATCAAGGAATGTAGGAGGGCAGAATAGGATGAAAGTCAGAGCTAAATTTATCTGCTAGTAGACTAGACATGTTCTCTGGCAGAGTATGTCATATTTACTATTAGATGTGTGAAAAGCTGGACATGGTTTCTAACCCAGTTAAAGGCTTTGTGATTAACCCTTTGCCCTGATGGCTATTCTTACCACGTTTTGGTTGACTTGATCAGGGTCTTGAGTTCTATACGTTTAAAACGTTTTTTTTTTTTTTTGCATATTAACAGGTTACATTTATGTGCAAAAACATTTTTGTTATACAGCCTATATATTTGGGCTCCAATATTTTTTAATTTGGCACTGTATTTACTTAAGATGGAGAAAGATGCATCTCTGCAGCTAATAACGTGTACAAAAGGTTGGTAAATCACTTTGCATGAGCAGTTGGGGTCACCGGTGAATACAGGGGAATGGAGGTGGTTTCCTATTTCAATCTTAATGTAAATGTGACAGATTTGTGCCTGATTTGACTAAACAGGGAGTTACAACTGGTAGGGAGCACAGCTGTCCCATACTGGCGAGAACAAAAGTCTGGGATTTTATCTCCCCTAGTTGGTGCTCAGACTACCAGGTCCAGAAATCTCAGGACATACGGTAGCGTTGTCCTCTCACAGTAAGACTCTGTCCGGTTCTTCTGCATGGAGACATGCGTGAATGGGCGTACCTTCGTTGAAGGTTGTGTGTCAGGGCTGGTAACTCGGCACATAAAAAATCAACTACCAATCATTAGCGGACCGAGTTCTGCTGTGGCGATCCCTAATCGGGAAAAGCCAAAAGACACAACAATATAGATCTTCCAGTTAACAGAAGGGTTACTGAAGTTCCCACTGAGAATAGTGTTTGGCTTAATGCTTATGAACTTCATACTAGTTAGGTAGGGAATATGGGATGAGGAGGATGGAAGAAGGGGGTCCTATAATTAGCTATGATGCAACACAGACTCTTGTTAATGGCAAGTTGAACAAGTTCCAGATACAAAACTGTACTTTAGACAGGATAAAGTGTATCTACCATACATGTAGATGTTAGAGTGCCAATACAGCTGCAGTCATAACAGATGGGTTTTCCTGCCGTCAGGCGGGTCCTCGGTCGGCCTAATTCCAAAGTCTGGAGTCGGTGTCCGGATGTAAATCGCTTCTTCCCTGACCCCGGGTTTTTTTTAAAAGTTTTTTTAAATTTTTAAAAAAAAAAATGTTTTTTAAAAATTTAAAATTTTTTTTTTTTTTTTTTAAATTTTCCCCGGGGGGTTTTTTACCCGGGGTTTTTTTCCAAAAAAAAATTTTAATTTTTTTTTTAAAAAAGGGAATGGGGGGTTTTTTTTTTTAAAAAAATTTTTTTTTTAAAAAAAAAAAACCCGGGGAAAAAAAGGGAAAAAATTTAAATTTTTTAGGGGGGGGCCCCCGGAAAAAAAAGGGGGTTTTTTTAAAAAAAATTGTTTTTTGTGCCTTTTAAAAAGGGGAAATTAAATTTGGGGGGGGGCCCATAAAAAAAAAACCCCCCTTTTGGGGGAAAATTAAAAAAAGACAAAAAATTTTGTTTTCCAAAAAAAATTTTTTCCCAGGAGTTTGGGGTTTTTTTTAATTTAAAAGGGTTTAAAAAAAAAAAAAAAAATTTTTCCCAAACAAAAAAAAAAAAATTGCCCCAAAAAAGGGAAAGAAAAAAAAGGGGAAAAAAAAGGGGAAAAAAGGGTTTTGGGGGGGGTTTTTCCCCAAAAAATTTTTGGGGGGGAAAAATTCCCTTTTAAAAAAAAATTTTTTTTTTTTTTTTCCCCCCCCCCCAAAAGGGGGGGTTTTTTTTTTTTAAAAAAAAAAAAATTTTTTGGGCCCCCCCCCCCAAAAAAACAGGGGAAAAAAAAACCCCCTTTTTTTTTTTTGGGGGGGGGAACCCCCCAAAATTTTTAAAAAATTTTTTTAAGGAATTAAAAAAAATTATTAAAAAAACTTTTAAAAAAAAAAAAAAATAAAAAAATTTTTGGGGGGGGGGGGGGGGGGCCCCTGAAACCCTTAAAAAACCCTTTTGGGGGGAAAAAAAAACCCCCAAAAACCAAAAAAAAAATTTTAAAAAAAAAAAAAAGGGGGGGGGCCCCTTGGGGGGGGAAACCCCTAATTTAATTTTTAATTAAAAAAAAAAAATTTTTAAACCCGGGGAACCCCCGGGGGGTTTTTTTAAAAAATTAAAAAATTTTCCCCTTTTTGGGGGGTTTGTTTTCCAAAAAAATTTCCTTTGGGGAAAAAAAATTTTTCCCCCTTTTTTTTGGGGTTTTGGAAAAATTTTTGGGGGGTTTTAAAAAAAAACCCCTTTTTGGGGGGGTTTTTTTAAAAAAACCCCGGGGAAAAAAAAAACCCCCCCCCTTTTTTTTTAAAAGGGGGGGGATAGCCGAAAATTTTTTTTTTTTAAAAAAAAAGGGGGGGAAAAAAAGGGCCCAAGGAAATTTTTAAAAAAGGGTTTTTTTTTTTTGGGGGGGAAACCCCCCCCAAAAAGGGGGGAAAAAAGGGGAAAAGGGGAATTTTTTTTTTTTAAAAAAAATTTTTTTTTTTTTTTTGGGGTTTTTTTTTAAAAAGTTTTGGGGGGTTTTTTTTAAAAACCAAACCATTTTTTTGGGGGGTTTTTTTAAAAAATTTTTGGGGTTTTTTTGGGGAAAAAAAGGGGGGTTTTTTTTTTTCCCCCAAAAAACCCAATTTATTTTTAGGGTTTTAAAGGGGGCCGGGTTTTAAAAAACCCAAAGGGGGGGGTTTTTTTTTTTTTAAAAAACCCCCTTTTTTTTTTCCCGGGGGGGTTTTTTTTTTTTTCCCCGGGGGGAAAAAAAGGGGGACCGGGGGGGGGAAAAAAGGGGGCCAAAAAAGGGGGGCCCCCGGGGGTTTTTTTTGGGGCCTTTTTGTTTGGGGAAAGGGGGGGGGGAAAAGGGGAAAAATTTTTTTTAAAAATTTTTTTAAAATTTGGGGAAAATTCCGGGAAAATTTTAATTTTTTGGGGGGGAAAAAAATTTTTTCCGGCCCCCCTTTTAAATTTTTTTAAAAAAATTTCCAAAAAACCCGGGGTTTTTTTTTTCCCCCCCTTTTTTTTTCCCCCCTTTTTTTTTTTTGGTTTTTTAAATTTGGGGGGGGGTTTTGGCGGGGTTTTTAATTTTTTTTTTTTTAAATTTTGGGGTTTTTTTTTAAAAGGGGCCCTAAAAGGGGTCTTTAAAAAAGGGTTTTTTGGGGTTTTTTTTTGGGTTTTTTTAAAAAAACCCCTTTTCCTTTTTTCCCCCAAAAAAATTTTTTTTTTTTCCGGGTTTTGGTTTAAAGGGGTTTTTAACCGGGGTTTTAAAAATTTTTTTTTTAAAAAGGGTTTTTAATGAAAATTTAAAAAAGGGGGGGGGGCCCCCAAGCCTGGGTTTTTCCCCCCTTTTTTTTTTTTGGGGTTTTTTGGGGGTTTGGGGTTTTTTTTTTGGCCCGGGGGGGGAAAATTTTTGGGGGGGTTTTTTTAAATTTTTTTTTTTTTTAAAAATTTAAAAAAATTTTAAAAAATTTTAAAAATTTGGGTTTCCCCCGGGCCCGGGGGAAATTAAAAAGGGTATTTTTAACCCTTTTTTTTTGGGGGTTTGGGGAAAAAAAAAAAGGGAAGGGAAAATTTAAAAGGGAAAAAAAAATTTTGGGAATCTTTTTTTTGGGCCGGGAAAATTTTGGGCCCCGGGGCCCCAAAAAAAAAAAGGGGAAGGCGGGTTTTAAACTTTTTTTAAAAAAAAAATTTTGGTTTGGGGGGAAAAAAATTTTCCCCCTTTCCTTTTTAAAAATTTTTAAAAAAAATTTTTTTGTGCAGGTACCTCTTTAATAGCTTTCATGTCCATGAGATCTGAAATTTGTTTTTGTGCCTCTGCCCTTTGATTGTGTGGCAGGTTTGGCATGCCTCTCATTTTTGGAAGGGTGTGAAAGTGGAATCTGTAGCCTCTGTCTATAATGTCCAGGATCCATTTGTCTTGTGACAATACGCAATTTTTCGAAAATAATGCCAGTTTTCCGCCTAAAGGTGCT
Source organism: Protopterus annectens (assembly GCF_019279795.1). NCBI lineage: Eukaryota > Metazoa > Chordata > Ceratodontiformes > Protopteridae > Protopterus > Protopterus annectens. The sequence goes on from NC_056725.1 coordinate 1,956,176,557, forward strand.
GCCATTTGAGCCTTGCTTGGCATGCAAAGGGGAAAGTCATTGGTTCTGCTTTCTGAATGGCTGTGAAGTATCCTCACCACCTCTTTCTGTAGGTGCTTGCCATTGTCTGCCTCTAAACTATCCTTGAGATTGCCCTCTACCCCTCGGGCGCCTGTATCTACCGCTTTGTGGTCTGTCCGTGGCTGGAAAGGACCAATTTTTTGCAGGCCAATTTCTACTGAAACATGAAGGTTGTACCTGTAGGAAAATCTTTCACTGTTTGCATTGATTTTGCCTTTTCCTCCATTTTCTTTAATCCCTCCTCAGCTTTAACACCAAACAATACATCTTTTTTCAGAGGTGCATCCAGTAATTTAGCTTTAACATGATCTGGTAAGGTTTGCTCTTTGAGCCAAGCATGTCTACGTATGACTGATCCTGTAACAGCAGCTCTACATGAGGCCTCTAAAGCATCAAAACCACATTGCAAGGTATGTTTACCCACTTGTTCTGCACTATGTAACAAATCCTGCAACTCCTTCAAGTCTGGTTGTTCAGGTTGTGACATTTTGCTTTTCAACTGTGATAACAGAAACTGTTGGTACTTTAACATATGGAACGGACAGTTTAATGCCCTCATGGTTAAGGTGTATACCTTCTTCCTCCACCTTTCTAAAGCTCTGGACTCTCTCTCTGAAGGTAATGGATTTTTAGCAGTGGAGGCCTTAATTCCCTTGGGACCCTGTGAAATAGTTTCTGGGTCAGCCGCATGGCTTTTGTATAGGAATTGGTGTGAATCAGGAACCCGGTAATACCAGTCAGGCTTGACTGGAGCTGGAGGTAAAGAATCTGGGTTAAGGCAGGCCTCCGAATACACATCTAGTATGTCTAAGACAGGAGGTATAGCCAGAGGCCTGTGCTGGGGGAGCAAGAGGATATCCCTAAGCCTTTTCTTGGAGTCTGAGTACTCTTGGCCTTCCCAGTGGAAGTGTTCCCTCAAGGTATGTAAGGTTTCCCCAAAAGAGTAATCCTCAGGGGGGACAGAGGGAATGGACTCCTCTGCATCAGAATCTTCAAAAGGGGAGTATGAATGTTCCTGGTCTTCAGCACGTTCTGAAATAATGGAGGCCTGGTCCGAGGAAGGTGATTCCTTCTTCCACTCTGGGCCTTTTGTCCGGAGGGGGGGGGGGGGTTTGAGAACCCCTGATAAGAGTAATCAAATCCTCAGCCATTTTGAGCATCTGCTTTTTAGGCATGGGGCCTTCAGAGGGGCCCTGTGGAGCTTGTGGGTGTGGGCCGAAGAGCCTGCGACCTTGGGCACAGAAGACACCGCCAATGAAGTGTCATCAGTAGTCTGGGACTGTGTAGGCACCTCACTGAGAACCGGACCACCTGTAGTCGGCTTTGGCGTGGTGTCGGTAGAAGTCGCGGACCTCTTATGTCAGTCCTTATCTTTGCGTCTTTTACTCAAAACTGGAGTCGGAGTATCCGACGACATAATGTAAAACATTTTGCCAAAATAGTGTTGGGCGAACTCCGCCCGACGCTTAATAGTGCGTCTGTTGAATGTAGCACAAAAACGGCAGGCCAAGACGTCGAGGTCTGGGCCTAAGCAAGGAATGCAGAGGGAATGAAAATCCTTGTGCGGTATTTGCTTCCCACATGAAATGCAATTATTAACTTTGTCTGACATCGGTTTGAGGCAAGAAAAGTTTCCCCAACGGGGTACTTAGCTTTCAAGAAGACTTCGGTTGAAAAATATTCGTAATCTCAGGAGCTGGTCCACCAGCACTTGCTAACTGCTTCTGCTCGGGCACAGCGCGGCAAGAAAGACTGAAGAAAATGGGGTCGGCTGGTTCTTTTATACCCCTGTCGCACTGACGTCAGGGAAGAAGCGACGACATCCGACGCTGGACCTAGACTTTGGAATTCGGCCGACCGAGGACCCGCCTGACAGCTGGAAATCCCATCTGTTATGACTGCAGCTGTATGCACGATGAACATCTACTGTAGAGTTTCAATTTTTTTTGTATCTTTTTTTTTTTTTTTTTTTAAACAAATTTGGAGAGCCGCCTTTAGCACAGTTATCTACTGAGGTGGTCCTGACTACATGGTTAGCACTGAAACACTGCAATGATGGGGTACTATCAATATTCTTGAACTAGGTCTCTTAAATTATCAATGTTTTCCAGGGAAAGGAGTTGCTTGTCATCATTCCCACTGTTGCAGTTTTCTTTGGCTATTTATATTGGATTACCAAAGATTACAAAACCCAGGAAAAGGAAGAACAAGGGTCAAGGGGATAATAGTCCTAGCCAAGCCAGTCCTGGATGTGTAGAAGGAATCCAAATATGCAAGGCTTTGTAAAAGTGTGTACAGAATACTTTCCAATATGTGAATCAGAAAAAAACAAAGCTCTATTACAATGTACCTTAATCCTGCCTAGAAAGAAGTTGTCACGGTGGGAAAGACAGTAGGGAACAGTTGGCTAGAACTGTCTGAATTGACACGGAATGTCCTCTTCCATTCAAGTACAAGAATTTCCACAGTTTTATAGCTTTCCTAAAGGACTTGGTACTGACAACATAACACCGGAGTTGCACAGGCATGCCCAGAGTAAATGGAACACATTTTCCTTTTGATACACATTGAGAAAGAATAAAGGCAATAGATGGGTAGACTCAAGGTACACTTATAGTAAGGACATGTATGGGAGATTTTTCCTGCAGACAATCTTGCATGGATGGAAAAGCAAGAGAGTAACCAGTCATGAATGGTTGAAAACAGGATATGCTGTTGCATACACAAGAGCAAAAAAAGAGTCTCGCAAAAAATAAATCAAAATAGAATAGCTTGTTCAGACAAAAAACGCAAAGATCCCAAACAAATGTCACTTGAAAAAAATAAAAATCTTTGTACAGGATCTTGAACAAAATCAGACATTAAGAGGACCCACTGGCAGACATGCAAAACTGGCCAATAAAAACACCTTGCCAAAGCAGTAAACAGGCCAAAGGATAGCAACTCACACCATGGGTAATAGCAGAGGGGGCCCTGGCTACAGATGGGGCAGAAAATAAGAAGTTATGTTCCTACCATAACGTTCCATGTTAGTTGTCTTCTCTCGCCTTCTTTCTTGCTTGATGGGTTCGACGCATCCCGGCTCCGACTCGGCACTTGCTTTAGCTCGAGAACTCCTTTTACCAGCTCGAGGCAGCCCCATATCCCATGATGCAAGGCAGGAAGTACCCAGATCTCGCTTTGTTGATTGACAAGCAGGGCAAACACAAGCATTCCCAAAGGAAGAAGAAACTTACAGATGGAAAAGAACCAGGTTAGAATGGTCTTTAGCATAATAGTTTCTTGTACAAGGTCTGTCCAGGCCAGGGGAAGGAGGAGGAAAGAAAGAAGGCTTAGAGAAGACAACTAACATGGAACGCTATGGTAGGAACATAACTTAAGCTGTCAATCTGGCCTTCATTCTGCTTGATGGGACCGCGTCCTAGCACCTCTATCCTGGGTGGCTCAATGGAACAAACTCTTGTGGACGGTAGAGCCAAACTGGCTCTGTCCCTGGAGGCCAAATCCAATTTGTAATGGGAAACAAAAGTGTGAGGAGTGGCCCAAGTGGCAGCTGCACAAATAGTGTCCAAAGGCAGTCTAGCTTGAAAAGCTGCAGAAGTAGCTAAACTCCTAGTTGAATGTGCTTTAGGTTTTGAGCACAGCTGTTTTCCCCTAATCGTATAAATTTCAGAGATGACCTAAGAAAGCCATCTTGACAAAGTCACTTTAGAAACAGGAAGGCCTTTTTATTATCCGCATAGGATAGGAACAAAAGTTGATCAGATTTCCTAAATTTTTTTGTTCTGTCCAAATAATATCTAAGCTGACGGTGGACGTAAGATAATGTAGCTTTTGTTCAGCTCTATCTGAATAGTTAGGAAAATACAGGAGATCAATGGATTGATTCAGATTGTTTTTGAAGGCCTTTAGGTAAAAACGATGGACTAGTTCTCAAAGATACTCTGTCTTTGTGAAAACCAAATAGGGGTCGAACCGAAAGAGCATGAAGTTCAGACACCCTCCTGGCAGATGTAATAGCCACTAGGAATAAAGTTTTCCAAGAAAGATATTTGAAGGAACAAGAAACAGCTGGCTCGAAGGGGAAGAATCAAGGATGTCAGCACTAAATTTAGATCCCACTTAGATCCCACTGGGGAGGAGGATTCCTGATTGGGAGAGGCTTTAGTAGGAAAATTTCCTTTCAAGAAGGCCCTGCAGAGCCTATGGGACATAATATTATGAAAATTCTGCTATCCCAACATGAAAATTAGAAATAGCAGCCAATTGAACTCTGACTGTGGAAGAAGAGGAGCCTGCATGAAAAATCTCTGCTAAGAAGTCTAGAACTGCCTGAACAGGGGCAGTAAAAGGATCAATATTTTGGGCCTTAGCCCAATAAGAGAAAACGTCCATTTGTCGTAAATCCTCCTGGTAGAGGATTTTAGTGAAGTTACTATGATATCTCTAACAGGGTTAGAGATCAAAGGAAGCCTGGCTAGGGAAGGAAGTGGAGCAACCATGCTGTGAGGTTGAGAGAAGGGATTGACCGGGTGCAGCTGACCGGATTGGTGAATCAGTAGATCTGGCACTGGGTCCAGATGCCACGGCTGCACCAAAAGATGATGATGGAGGAACGGAACCAAACTTGTGTCGGCCAGTAAGGGCAATGAGAATCAATTTGGCTCTCAAACGGTAGCTTTCTGGATCACCTGAGGGGATCAGAGGAAAAGGAGGGAAGGCATAAAGAAGTCCCTGGGGCCAATCCTGGGTCAGAGTCCTCTGGGGATGGCCTGATAGAGGGAAGAGGCTGAAGAAGTCTGGACATTTGCTGTTTTGGGGAGTAGCAAAAGATCGCACATGGACGACCCCATTCCAGAAAAAATCTTCCGCCACGGATTGTTTGAGAGACCACTGGTGAGGCATGAGAATAGCTCTGCTCAATCTGTCCGCTAGAATGTTGGTTTTCCCAGGGATATGCTGCTATGCTACCAGAAACCGATGAGAGGAGAGATCGCCCATTGCCATAGTCTGAGCGACACAAGGGGGTAGGACTTGGTTCCGCCTGTTTGTTGATATACCACACTACAGACATGTTGTCTGTGTGGACTGCAATTGTCCCTACGGGAAGAAAGTCGCTGAGGGCTTGCAACGCCAAAAAGCACTGCTCTCATCTCCAGGACATTTATGTGCAGATGGTACTCGACGGTTGCCACGCCCCATGAACCATCCTGCCCTGATAATGACCCCCCACCATCAGGGAGGCATCCGTGGGTGACAGTGGCTATCGGGGACGGGGGTACAAAGCACCTGCCTTGGTGAACCTGAGACGATGTGATCCACCAACCAAGATGTTCTTTGCAGATGTCTGTGTCACCAGAATCTGGTGACGATAGGAGTTGCTGGTATGACCACTGTGTGAACAGCATCCACTGAAGGAGGCGCATGTAGAATCGAGCCAGGGGAAGAAGAGTAATGGCCGCAGCCATGAGACCTAATAATTTTTAGAACCATTCTGGCCTGTACTTTCTTGCTGGCCAGAATGATCCTGATGAGTGGTGAATGTCACAAAATAACTCTTTGTTCTGTAAGGGTAGCTGACATCCCAACAGTGTCTAAGTTTGCGCCTATGAAGGTAATAGACTGGCAGGGCGAGGATGACTTTTCGGTTGATCGAGATGCCTAAATGAGAACAAAGGTCTATTGTGTAATCCCTGGCTTGTATAAGCTGATGCCTGGTGGTGGCTGACAGGAGCCAGTCGTCGGTGATACGAAACACCTGGAATCCTTGACGCCTCAGGTGAGCCGTGACCACTGCCATGCATTTGGTGAACACTCTGGGGCTGTAGTGAGACCAAAGGGCAGGGCTCTGAACTGGAAATGACTGGACCCCAGCCGCCGCGGAGAAATCTCCTGAGCGCCTGTGAATTTTGATGTGATAGTACGATCCTGAAGACGCCATTATCTATTGAGCACATCCAGTGCATGTCCTTCTGTAAGAAGGGCAGAATTGACTGAAGAGTGACCATTCGAATCTTGTCTTCCTGACAGACTTTGTCCCCCTGAGTCTGCTGAGATCCAATATTGGTCTCCAGTCTCCCGCCTTTTGGGGACCAAAAAGAACCTTGATAGATTCCGGCTCTGAATGGTCTAGTGTAACTGGCTGAATGGCCTTTTTTAACTTTGGCTTTGGCGATTTCTAACTTGCAGTAGTTTTGCGATTTCCCTCTTTTTTGCAGTAGTTTTAACGTTCTAACTCAATGTCCCTTAGGCGGGGTGGTACATCTAGAAGGGAACTTGAAGGGAAAGGGACTTTCCTCGAAAGGAAATTATGTAACCCCTTTGATAGATACCACTGTATATTGCTTGTCTTGGTAGGGAATGGGGTACAGCTGCAGTATTCAGCTTCCCCTGGGGAGGAGGAGGACAGGGAAAAAGGGAGGGCCAGGGACGGCGGAGGCAAGGATGCTGAAAAGGCTGCTCAGGAAGAGACTCCCTGTTGCCCTGGTTCTTGGACCCCTCTGCCTCTAGAGCGGCGTCTGTTGTTACCCCCTCTGCCTCTAGGGGTAAACTGACCACGGAATCCGCGTGACTCCTTGGGACTTACGGAACCACATCTTCCCACCCTTCTGTCCCTTTGGGATAGGCCTAGAAGGGGTGGAAAAACAGACTCAGGCCTGAAGGGTGGAAAAACGGACTCCAACAGCAGAAAGAGTCTTGCCGCCCTGCTCACACCTGGTCAAGGTTTCCCTTCACCTGAGGGAGGGCCAAACAAAGCTGACCCATCAAAGGGAGAATTTGTGAAGGACGCCTTTAAAGGGATCCCGTATCACACAGCATAGCCGCATCCGTAGAAATCACATAGCCGCATCGGAAGCTTGGCGTCTAAGAGTACACTGTGCCTACTGACGACTCTACTAAACTCATCAGCAGCATAAAGATGTGTACGCATGGAGGTTAGCAATGGAGTGAGGTTCCTAGCTGAGCTGCTAAGTCTAAGAGCCACACCTGTGCCTGTGGCTCTACTACATCCATCAACTGGCATAAGATATTGGCATGGAGGAGTTAGCAATGGAATTGAGGGTTTCTAGCTGCTTGAAGCATCTTTCTTGGGCCCCTGCAGCTGTAGGATCCTGAACTACCTCTCCAGCTCCTTCAGGATCTCTCTCTGGAGTGGTGGTGAAGTGACAAGATATTTCGAGCAACGCATAGCAAAGGTAAGCTGAGAAAACATCAGCTTGCCGTCCATTCCATAGAGTCCCAGAGTTATTATGAGGATGGACCGGCACATGATCTGCAGTTTTGTTGGCAGCCGGGTGGCGCAGCCCACCACCATGGCATCAGCGGGACGTAGGGAGAGCGGGACACCCCTTGGTAAGGAATAGTTTGCCACTGGGGGCAGTTAAAAATTTAGAAGCCCTCCTGGGGACTGGCTCTACAGAGTCAGGAGCTGTCACGCCCTTCGAGCAGGCCTGCCATGGCAGGGAGGGTGTGAGACACCCAGGAGGTGGAGGGCCGAGATCCAAACGCCTCTAGGTAGTACTCTGACTCATAGAAGGCCTCCTAGGGACTGGCCTCAGGAGCTGAAGGTCCACGCCTCGGTGCAATAACCTGCATCAAGGGGTCGAAGGAGACACCCAGGGAGGTGGCGTCGAGATCCAAACGCCTAGGTATACCACTCATCCCTCAGAGGGATTGTTGGTGGGCCAGTTTCCCCTCTGTTTCAGAAGTTCTAGGATGTCTGAGAAGGAGACATCCTCAGAGGGGGATCTAGGGGATCCCTCTGACTCATCAAAGTCAGTATCCGTGACAGACTTCGGGGAGTCTACATGCTTCCTCTTACAAGTCTCTTTCTAGGGAGGGGATTCAAACACATATCCAAGTGACAGACCGGGAGTCTACATAAGCCTCTTCTACAAGTCCTTCTTCCTGTAGGACTCCGAAACAGGAGAATCCTCGGAAGAGGGGAAATTCCCAATGGGGAAACCTGAGGCGAGGATCTCTGGGTCCTGTAGCAAAAGAGAGTAGCAGAGATGTCCAAGAGTAGGCAGGTACAATAGAGGGAGGAGCTACGGGAAGAGACTGCTGACTGATACTAGTGGCCAGTACACCTTTCACCCCACCTAATGCCAGCAACTCTTCATCCTCGAATGCTCCCCTCCCAGGCAGATCCGGAGAGGCCCGGCTCCGAGAGCGGCCTCAAGAGCTAGGAACTCCAGGGCCACCGAAGGGGAAGTCTCCGAGGCAGATGTCGGAGCCGGCCACCCCAGGCCGCCAGGCAGGGGGGAAGGAAGAGCTGGTTCGACAAGGGTCCGATGCCACTCACCCCGGAGGGAGACCATGGAAGCCCGACCAATCCCACTCACCCCGGAGGAGACCATGGAAGCCCGACCACCAATCCCTTCTTCTAAGGAAGAGGAGATAAGAGTAGGGCTGAAGGAACAGAAGGGGTATCCGTCCTCCAGCCGTAGCAGTAACCAAACCCGAAGACTCCAACTCCAAGCTCTGGGGTAGAGTTGAAGGAGGAACTGTAACGGGTGGGACCAACAGTCGCCTGCTGAGACGGACTGTGTAGCATTTGGGCCAGTACCTGTGACTTGAGCAATCTACTGACCACTCTCTCGAGGTCATGATCTGACAACCTGGATGACCTTGAAGATCGGCTCCGATGGCTCCGCCCGGATAGAAGAGGTGAGGCCGGGCCGAAGCATCGGCTCCAAGGAAGGAGACCCGACCTCTCCGGGGAAGGGGCCACCGGAGCCGATACTACAGATCCTGTCGGCACCGATTTCTCGGAGCCGACAGAACGTTCAATGTATCGGCTCCAGCAGGAGTACAGCCACCAAAGTAACGGTGTCGGAGCCATCGAGCCGACACCGATGCCTGTTACACATGGGTGTCGGAGCCGATCGGAGCCGGATGCCGATACTGCGTGGGTGTCGGAGCCGCTGGAACCGACCCCACAGTGGTCAGCAGATTCGCACCGATAGCCATCGGAGCCGAAAGCTTAGTGGATTCAGAATCGGCTCCAGCCGAGCCGATCTCGACTCTATACGAAGTCGGAGCCGAGGCCACAGGCTTAGAAACAGAAGCCTGGGTCTTGGCAGATTTAGTTGATTTTTGTGGGGCCTACTTTAGCGAGAGCCCTCCGACTTAGCGAGGAGCCCTGAGAATCAACTTGTTCTTCTCTCCTGCAGGACTCTCTGGCTGAAGGAGTGACAAATAGCACAGGAGTCCTGCAGGTGAAGAGGGCCTAAACAGTATAGGCAATAGACAGGCAGTGTGACCGCCTGTCACAGACATCTTCTGACAGCACGAGTCACACTTCTTAAAACCTGAAACCCTCTCTTTAGACATGGTGTCTAACAAAACACACACACACCAGTCCAATTAAATTAAATTAATACCAAAAGGTATTTAGTAAAAAATACCAACACACACACCCTAACAGGGGGGGGATGGGACAGGGAATTAACTGACTAAAAAAAATTAAAAGAGACAGGGATTTCTGTCAGAAAAGTTAAATTTAAAGTTAAACTATCAAAAACAAAAAGTTTTTAAGTAAAAGGGGCTTAAAAGTCACAAATGTGAATTACTTACCAGGAGCTGGTAAAGAGAAGACCTCCCAAGAGAAGCGGCAAACGAGATCTGGGTACTTCCTGCCTTGCATCATGGGATATGGGGCTGCCTCGAGCTGGTAAAAGGAGTTCTCGAAGCTAAAGCAGTAGCCGAATGGAGCCGAGGGATCGGCTCCGAACCCATCAAGCAAGAATGAAGGCGAGATTGACAACTTAACATCAGATCTTTTCCACTTGTTAACCTGCTTCTATTAGTGCCTAACTGCACAGCCTCATAAAAAAGGTACCTAAAAGGTATAAGTGATTCATCCAGGCAGTCAGCTGAAGTTGCTTGAGACAGGAGTGTCTCAAACTCCCAGTCCTGTGTGAGTATATCCAATCTGTGAGAAAGTCTGTGATAACTGGCCCTGGTCAATTCAACAAGAAGAGAAAGTACAGATGTTTATGTAACTGTACCACAACAGTAACACTGCTGCAGTAGCACAAGCTACAAGAGTTATAGCCTTCATAGGCTACAACAGCCTGCTAGCTTCCAAACAGAGGCTAAGCCCTGAGATGACACTGCTAGGAAAAGGAAATACACAACACCCTGGCAAAAAAAAAAGGGGGACAGAGAGGGAAGAGCAAACTGCAGCAGTGATCATTCAAAGACTTACTGTTATGGTAAGTATAGCACAGCTGTACTATATTCTTCACATTGATCATTGCTGCAGTAGACTTGCTATATAGGTAGATTTCCACAGCTTAAAATATCTGGGAGGTACAAAGGGAAGGGTTCAAGAGTCCTTGGACAATGGTCCCAGCAAAGCTTGCACCAGACCAGGAGAAAGAATCTAGTGAATAGTACTTTGTAAAAGTATGAAAAACGGGACCAGGTTGCTGCTTCTACAACACTTCAAGTTCAACCTTTTCCAAAAAGCCATAAATGAAGCCAAGGCACTGGTAGAGTGAGCCTTGATGCTACCTGCAATAGTTTTGTTGTAGTGGGAGCAACAAAAGACAGACAATAGCCTAAGACAACCACTGGGAAATAACTTTTTGACATAGGTTGCCCCCTTTTTACCTTCACAAGAAATTTACAACTGATCAGAAGCTCAAAGACTCTGTTCTGTCAAGACAGTACCAAAATTGTCTGTGGACATCCAAGGTATGAAGTACCCTTTCTCCCTAATTTTTGAGGTTCTGAAAAAAGGGAGATGGATACCACTTCAGACAAAAGAGGATTAGTTCTCAAAGAAATCCAACCTCTACAGAAAAAAAAGAGATTGACGCACTAGAAGAGTTTGCAACTCTGATGGTCTTCTTGAAGAGATCAGAGTAATCAAAACGGTTTTCCAAGTTAAAAACCTGAAGTCAGCCAGATGAGCTGGTTCAAAGTGTTAGCCTCTCCAACACAAAATTAAGATTCAAACAGAAGCCATCACTTTTCGGGGGGGGGGTTCTTATATAAAATTCCTTTGAAAAACATTTTAACACAAGACTGTACTGAAAGAGGGGATCCCTGGGAAAGACGCAACATGGCAGACAACTGAACCTTGACAGATGAAGATAGGCCACAGGATAGAAATCCACACAAATACTGTAAAACCATAGAAATACTAACCCTGAATGAGTGCTAGTTCTTCTGTTGGCACAAACTAGAAAATATTTTCTATTTGTTAATATAGGATTTCTAGTAGCAAGCTTTCTTGCCTCCATTAATACCTGCTGCACATCATCAAAAACAGAGGTCTAAAAGATTTTAAGACACTATCATCTGGGCAGTCATTTGTAACTGTTTGGGGCTAGGATGCATCAAACATCCCTAACCATATGCCAGTACTTTCAGTCCATGGAGGAACTCTGTGGTAGCGGCTCAACCAATTCCAAAAAAAAAAAAAAGGAGAACCACTGTTGCACGGGTCAGAAGGAAGTCATCTAATTAACTTTGGGGAGCTCTTCTGAATCTTCAGAAGTACCCTGATATCAGTGGAAAGGGTGGACTAGCATACAGGAACATTTCTGTCCAATGAAAATGTGGCATCTGACTTCCAGCACTTCTTGCTTGGACTCATGAACTAGAATTCTGCCAGTTAATTGTTTAGAGATGATACAAGAAGGTCTGTGGAATTCCCCACAGATGGATCATATCTTGGAAGATCCCCTTATTCAGTTTCCATTTGTGAGGGCCTGCTTTGGTCTTGCTCAGTGCGTCTGTCACAAAATTTTGCTTCTGACAGAATTAAGATGTCTATAGAGAGAGGTTCTGTCATAAAAGCTATATTCCATGGCAACATAGCTAGTCTGCATAGGGGGTAAGATCTGGTTCCCCCTTGCATGTTTAAGTAACACATAATAAATTGTGCCACTGTTTGTAGACATTTGAAGAGGTTCCATGGACCACAGATGACCAAGTAAGTTGAAAGCATTTATAAGAGCCAGCATCTAAGTGTTTTAGTCTCTTTCTTGTCCCAGAGACCCTGTACTTTTACAGCCGTTGACACCACTTCCCAAGCAAAGTCTGAAGAATGTACTGTGACTGCTTTGATCCACAAAGTGAGAGTAGGAGACCTGGATTCTGAGAAATTTGGTATTTCACCAACTGATTTTTCTTTTCACAAATTTGAGAACTGGAATTTGAAAAAGCAGCAGGTACTGATGGGTGGGACCCAACAGGATTTCAGATACCATCGTATCTTTCTCATGTGTTTGTATCATGAGACTCATGGAAGCCGCGAGACCCAGAATCCCCAGGTATTCCTTCATTGTGATAGAACTGAGAGTGGAAAACCCATCAAATAGAATTGCACATAACTTAATTTTTTCTCCTCTGGAAGAAATATAATCCAGTGAGATGGAGTCTAAACATTTTTGAATGTTCTCGTGGAATGTGGGTATGAAATCTCTTACCCAGGAAGCGATTCCTGATACTTTGAAAATGACTCTGCAAAGACAAGCAAGTTGTCTAAATATGGCAAGTTTTCTAACTAAGGAAACATGTGTACACCCTGTAACCCACAGTGGACTCGAAGCAGCTAGACGTTTTGTTAATAGCTCTGGAGCAGTGGATAGCCCAAAAGGTAAAGCAGGAAAATGATAATGTGATCTAGACGCACAAAACATTAAGCACCTGAAATTTGAATGACTAGGATGTTATATGCATCTTTTAAATTAAGTTATATACTCACCATAAAGTTCCATTTGTGTTGTCCACTTACATTCTTCAATAGTTGAGTTCACCTCTGATCCTTGGATACGACTCTGCCACTTCTTTTAGATGGTAGAATACCTGAACTCTCCCAGCTTCTCCCTTAACCCATAATTCGCCACCAACCTAATAAAGTACACTTGTGTACACTTACCGTAAACGATTAACAAAGTCTTGGGTCCTGCATCGGATGCTGACCCTTCTTCCATGATGTCAGGTCGTCAGGGGTATGAAACATGCAGCTGACGCCATTACATCAGTTTTTCTTGCCCCAGATGATAAGTGCCCCCCCGTAATGGGAAGCAATTAAACAAACACAAAGGTATACCTTCAACAAAAAAGCAAATACACCAAAAAGGCTTTTAAGCATAGTAAAAGAAAGTAGAAGTATAGCCAAAAGTCAGAGGGCAGGACGGAGGGTAACCAGGACTGCAACAGTGAATACACTAACATCTACATTTATGGTAAGTGTACACAAATGTACTATGTTCTTCGTGTTTCACTGTTGCAGTCATTAATTTGGGTAGATTCCCAAAGCTATGGTTGGGAGGAGGAGTTTAAATAGCACTAGGGCCAGCTATAAGGCCCTGCAAGACTGCAGTGGCAAAGCCAGCTCTGGATTTAGAGAAAATTAGCAAATGATGATGCTTGGTGAAAGTATATACAGAAAGTACAGTTTTGTACCTACCATAAATGCAGATGTCAGAGAGGTATGCATCTGCAGTCCTAACAAATGGGTTGTCCTGGCCTCAGGCAGCCCTTCGGTCGGCCGGATTACAAAGTCTGGGTCTGGCCTCGGCTGATGTCGCACTTCACCCGACGTCATAGCTGCAGTTCAGCGGGTATAAAGGCATCAGCCGACGCCATTTTCCTCAGTGTTTCTTGCCCCAGATGCCAGGTGCCCTCTAGGAAGGCTAAATTTGGATAAATGCAAATGTTTCCAAACAATAGAGAGCAAATAGAAATAAACATGTATATACAAATATACAAACAAATACACCATAATAGATTCCCCCAGCTAGCTACAAGATGGGCAAATACCCTAGGAGTACCACAGAGGGGAAGGAGGGTGGGTAATCCTGACTGCAGATGCATACCTCTCGGACATCTACATTTATGGTAGGTACAAAACTGTACTATGTCCTTCAAGGATGCATCTGCAGTCCTAACAAATGGGTAGAATACCATAGCCAAACTGGGGGAGGAGGCACCAAGGAGGCACTAAGAGTTTATGGTGTAGTTAAGATCCCTTGCAAAACAGCAGTGGCAAAACCTGCTCGGGATCTGGAGTATAAAGGTAGATTATAATGCTTGGCAAATGTATGCACGGAGCTCCAAGTAGCAGCCTCTAAAATGTCTTTGGTAGACACTCCTCGTAAGAAAGCTGTAGTAGTGGCTGTAGCCCTTGTGGAGTGAGGTCTGATGTTTTCTGGAGTTGCCTTTCCATGAAAAGAGTAACAAAATCTAATGCAATTTCCTATCCATTTTGAGATTGTTTTGAAATTGCTTTTCCCTCCATTCCTGTTGCATATGCTACCAGAAGCTGGTCAGTTTTTCTATTGTTCTTGGTTCTGTCCGGGTAGTAGCGCAATTGTCTGTGTACATCCAAGGTATGCAGCAATCTTTCCCCCCTGTTCTGCGGGTTGGGGAAGAATGTTGGTAGGTGTATTGCTTGGTTTAATGATACCCTGGAGACCACCTTTGGCATAAAGGTAGGATTAGTTCTCATGGACACTCTATCCTGATGGAAGATAAGGAAGGGCTGTACTGCCATTAATGCCTGTAATTCAGAAACCCTTCTAGCTGAAGTGATTGCAAGCAGGAATGCAGTTTTCCAAGATAAGTACTGTAATTCTGCTGTTGCTGCTGGTTCAAAAGCGGGGAGTGTCAACTTTTCTAACACAAAGTTCAAGTCCCATGTAGGCAATGGTGGTTTCCTTGGTGGTTTTACATTTTTAATTCCTCTGAGAAACTGCCTGAGTAGAGGTTGAGAAAAGACTGGAGGATCCATGTTGTATTCTGCTGAAATTGCTGATGCATGAATCTTAATGGAGGAGTAAGACAGGCCATTGTGGAAAAGCTCTGCTAAGTATTCCAGGATGTTAGCTATGTTTGCCAATGATGCATCTACTCCTTTTGTTGCACTCCAAATGAGATATCTTTTCCATTTTGCTGAATAAGTTTTCCTTGAGGGTCTGCGAGCCTCCAAGATAATGTCTTTAACCCTTTGAGATAAATCTGGGTTATTTTTCCTTATGTAATGTTCCAAGCAGCTAGCTGCAGTGTTTTCAAGTTTGGATGCAGGATTTTGAAGTTGTTCTGTGTTAGCAGTAGAGGTAGTAGGGGTAGAGGCCATGGTTCCGGGACATACTCCTCAGTAGCGGGTACCAATGTTGCCTCGGCCAATCTGGAGCTATCAAGATGATCCTCGGGTGATCTTCTTTGATCTTCAGTAGCACTTTGTGCATCAAAGGAAGAGGTGGGAATGCATATGCTGTCAGGTTTTCCCAACTGAAGGATAGGGAGTCCACCTTCCAAGCAAGTGGGTGGTATGTCCTTGTGCAGAATTTTTCAATTGGTGGTCGTGTGGGGATGCAAACAGGTCTATTTCTGGCAGTCCCCATTTCCTTGTGATGGCTTTGAATATGTCAGGATGCAGCATCCATTCGTGGGCATCCGTGGTGGTTCTGCTTAAGATGTCTGCTAGTATATTTTCTTTTCCTGGCACAAATATGGCTTGGAGCTGAATGTTGAGGCTCAGGGCCACATTCCAGAGGTCCATTGCCATCCGGCATAGAGGATATGAATGTGTGCCTCCCTGTTTGTTGATATACCACATAACTGTGGTGTTGTCCGTCCTTATCAGCAATTGACCCTGTTGAAGAAAAGGTCTGAATGTCTGGATTGCCTGTTTTACTGCCAGCATCTCTTTTTGATTTATGTGTAGGTTCATCTGGTCTTGAGTCCGTAAGCCTTGTATGCACTTGTCCACCATGTGTGCCCCCCAACCGAGGTCTGGGGCGTCCGTGGTGATAGTCTGGCTTGGGTGAGGCCTGTGGAAGGGCAGTCCTTTGTTCAA
This sequence comes from Protopterus annectens, assembly GCF_019279795.1. Classification (NCBI taxonomy): domain Eukaryota; kingdom Metazoa; phylum Chordata; order Ceratodontiformes; family Protopteridae; genus Protopterus; species Protopterus annectens. The sequence continues at coordinate 1,956,192,440 of NC_056725.1, forward strand.
TTGACAGGCCTGGGCCCACCACTGGAATTCTTGCTTCAGGCATGGAATTATTGGAATTTGGGTTTCTAGGCTGTGCTTGTGCTGAGACCATAAATTCCTCAGGTACCATTGCAACTTCCTCATATGTAGTCTGGTATGTGGAATTAATATTATGCAGGATGCCATGTAACCCAGGGCTTGCAGGATTTTTCTTGCTGTAAGCTGGTTCTGCGTTGTTAATGCCATGAAATAGAGTGGTAGCTGCTTCTGTTTTTCTGCTGTGAGGAATGCCATCTGGTTTGATGTATCCAGTTCTGCACCCAGGAAGGTTACCCTTTGGGATGGTATCAGCCTTGACTTTTTTGTGTTGACTGTGTATCCCAGGGCTTGCAGCAGGTGAATAACCTTTTTCAAATCTTTTGTTAATTTGTCTTTGCTGTCCGCTTGTAACAGGCAGTCGTCCAGGTATGGATAAATTTGAATTCCCTGAAGCCTGCAATGAGCAATTACTGATGCCAGGCATTTTGTGAATACTCTGAACAGTAGATAAGCCAAAAGGCAATGCTGAGAATTGATAATGCTCTGATCCTGCAAGAAATCTGAGGTATCTTCGGCAATTTGGTCGTATGGGGACGTGCAGGTATGCCTCCTTGAGATCCAGAGTCACCAGCCAAGACTCCTTGCCCAGCATGGGAAGAAGTTGCTGTAGGGTCAGCATTTTGAATTTTGGAACAATGAGATATGTGTTTAGAGCGGACAGGTCGAGGATAGGTCTCCATTGGTTTTCCTTTCTTGGTACTAGGAAAAGCCTTGAATAAAATCCTTGTCCTTGTTCCATAGCCGGTACCTTTTCTATAGCTCTCATCCTTAGTAATTCGTCTATTTGCTGTAGAGCGTTTGTCCTTTGGTTTGGAGGTAGGTTTGGCATTCCTCTCTTCCTTGGAAGAGTATGGAAGTGAAACCTGTAGCCTTTGTCTATTGTCTGTAAAATCCATTTGTCTCCTGTAATGTAATGCCAATTTACTGAAAATAAGGCTAGCTTTCCACCTAAGGGTGCTGCCAGTTGTTCCCTGGTAGGCGGTTTCAGAGCCAAGTCACTGTGATTGTCCTGTGGAAGTGGTAGTGGCTGGATCTGTGGCAGTAGTTCTCTGGCTGTTAGGCTGCCACTGACGTCCCCTGTAGGCACCTCTGGATTGACCTCTGCCTCTAGGGCGTCTATTTCTGCTTCTCTGTGCTCTGGTGGTGTCTGGAAAGGACCAATTCTTAGAAGGCCAGTTCCTACTAAACCTCGGAGGCTGGACCTGTAAGAAATCCTTGACTGTCTGGACAGATTTAGCTTTTTCTTCCACCTTCTTCAACACTTGCTGTGCAGGGGAACCAAACAAACTGTGCTTTTCCATGGGAGCATCTAGAAGCTTTGACTTCACATGGTCTGGTAAGGATTGTTCTTTTAACCATGCATGCCTTCTGATTACTGTACCAGTCATAGCTGATCTAAAGGAAGCCTCCAGTGCATCATAGCCGCATTTTAAGGAATGATTACTGACCTGCTGAGTGTTATGCACCAAATCCTGAAGGGACTTACGGTCTAAAAGTTCAGGCGAGGACAGTTTTTTAGTGAGCTGATCTAACAGAAATTCCTGATACTTAATCATGTGGAATTGACAGTTTAAGGCCCTAGTCGAAAGAGTAGCAGAAGTATAAACTTTTTTACCCCATCTCTCCAATGCCCTAGATTCTCTTTCAGAGGGGAGGGGGTTTTTGGCAGAGGCAGCTGCTACAGCTTTGGGGCCCTGTGAAATAGTTTCAGGATCTGCAATAGGAGCCTTATACAAATGATAATGTGTGTCCGGAACCCTGTAGTATCTGTCGGGCTTAGCAGGGGCCGGAGGCAGTGAGTCAGGGGCAGTACAAGCATCATTAAATGCATCATCCACAACTGTAAGTACTGGAGGAATAGCTAAAGGCCTATGCTGTGGTAAATGTAAAAAGATCCTAAGCCTTTTCCTAGAATCTGAAAAATCCTGGCCCTGCCATTAAAATTGTTCCCTCATAGCAAGCAAGGTTTCCCCAAAAGAAAATTCCTCAGGAGAGGCAGAAGGTATGGAATCCTCTGCATCAGAGTCCTCATATGGAGAATAAGGGCCCTCTGGAGGATTTGTATTTTCTGAATCATCAGAGGAATAATCTGAAGAAACTGGCTCAGGGGGCTCTGCTCTAAGCCTCTTCTTTGGAGGTGGGTGAGAGGCCCTGTCAGGGTGAGACTGGGTTCCCCTGATCAAAGAAATGAGATCCTCTGCTAGACTAAGCATTTGAGTACTAGAGCTAGGCCTGTGAGAGGGGGCTTTAGCAGGCACGACCTTTGAAGATTTAGCTGCTTTAGCCCTGGCAAAAGCCTTAATTGACATGGATGCAGGGGGCCTAGCAGCTCCATCGCAGGAGTAGACACATCTAAGGGGATAGTGTCTGATAAATCCTGAGAAACTGTAAGAGCAGGTGGATTTTCCGTAGCAGATTCAGCCATGCTGGAAGAGGCCTCGGTAGCAGGAGGCAAGCTTTCGGCCGAAGGAAGAACCGCGAACTCGGTTTCAGCCGAAACCGAGACATTCGCGGTTGGCTTAACCGCTGCGGACCACGAGTGTCTGTCCTTTTCCTTATGCTTTTTAGTTAATTGTGAAGTCGGAGTCTCCGATGGCATGATATAAGCAAAAGCGGAGCCGAAAAACTCCTCTGCAAACTCCGACCGACGTCCAAGTGTCCGTCGGTTGAAGGAAGCATAGGCTAGACAAGCTGCTACGTCGTGGTCTGGGCCTAAACAAGGTAGGCAGTAAGAGTGGAAATCTTTATGAGGTATTTGTTTCCCACAAGTTAAACAGTTATTCACTTTTTCTGACATCGGCTGAGGCAAGAAAGAGTCCCCAACGGGTACTTAGCTTTTAGAAGTCTTCGGTAGTAGCAATCTCTGGTTCTGACCGACCGGCACTTGCGAACAGCTTCTGCTTCGGGCGCCACACGGCAAGAAAGACTGGGGAAAATGGCGTTGGCTGATGCCTTTATACCCGCTGAACTGCAGCTATGACGTCGGGTGAAGTGTGACATCAGCCGAGGCCAGACCCAGACTTTGGAATCCGGCCGACCGAAGGGCTGCCTGAGGCCAGGACAACCCATTTGTTAGGACTGCAGATGCATCCTTGAAGGACATCTCCAGGTAGCAGCATCTAGGATGTCCCTGGTAGGAACGTCTCTGAGAAAGGCTGTAGAAGATGCAGCCCTGGTGGAGTGAGGTCTGATCCCCTGGGTGAAAGGTTTTCCATGGTGCTTACAGCAGAAATGAATGCAATGGCTTATCCATTTAGAAATGGTTTGTTTTGAAATAGCCTTCCCCTCTGCTCCTGCAGCAAATGCTACCAGCAGCTGTTCAGATTTTCTTTGAGATTTAGTCCTGTCCAAGTAGAACCTAAGTTGTCTGTGCACATCCAAGGAATGCAGAGTCCGTTCCCCTTTCTTCTGTGGATTGGGAAAGAAGGTTGGCAAATGAATGGACTGATTAAGAGCCACACTGAATACACCTTTGGCATGAAGGATGGATTGGTTCTGAGTGACACACTGTCCGCATGAAAGATGATGAAGGGCTACACTGCCATAAGGGCCTGTAATTCAGATACCCTTCTAGCTGAAGTGATTGCTAAAAAGAAAGCGGTTTTCCAAGAAAGAAATTTTAAGTCTGCAGTAGCAGCTGGCTCGAAAGGAGGTAGAGTGAGCTTCTCCAATACAAAGTTAAGGTCCCACTGGGGCTGGAGCTCTCCTGGGTGGTCTAAAATGTTGGCCCCTCTGAGGAACTGCTTGAGCAGTGGATGAGAGAAATGGGGAGGTTCTGTGTTATGAGCTGAAATGGCTGAGGCGTGGATTTTAATGGAGGAAAAAGACAGGCCCTTGTGAAGCATCTCAGTTAAGTATTGTAAAATTTGAGGTAAATTGGGCACTGCTGTGCTCATCCCTTGAGAATGGTTACAGGCACAGAATCTTATTTTTTCAGCATGAGATTTTCTAGTAGTAGGCCTCCTTGCCTTTAAGAGGACATCCATCACAGGTTTGCTGAGGGATGGTAAGGGAGAGTTTAAGTAATTAGCCAGGCTGCAAGGTTCACTGTTGGAAGCTGAGGGTGCAGAATCTGGGTCTCCTGCTAAGACAGCAGGGAAGGAGCCTGAGGCAGATGCCATGGAGATAATCGTGATACTTCGCAGGAGGGGGTACCAGTGTTGGCACGGCCAGTCTGGAGCAATCAAAATCATCCTTGGTTTGTCCTGTTTGACTTTTAGTAGTACTTTGGAGAGCAGAAGCAGCAGTGGGAAAGCACAGACTGATAGTTTTTTTCAGCTGAAGGACAGAGCATCCACTTTCCAGGCTTGTTTGTGGGGTGTCCTTGTGCACAATTTGTCCAATTGGTAGTTCTGGGGGGAGACAAACTGGTCTATATCTGGGCTCCACCATTCACTTGTCAACATGCTGAAAATCCTTGGTTCCAGTTTTCACTCGTGTGGGTCCATGAGGTTTCTGCTTAGTTCGTCTGCCAGTGTATTTAATTTTCCTGGCAGGAATTGAGCTTGTAGGTGCACTTGGTAGCTCAAGATGGTGTTCCACAATGCCATGGCTAGTCTGCAGAGGGGGTAAGAATGCATACCCCCTTGCTCGTTTATGTACCACATAACCGTGGTTCTGTCCATCTTTACCATTAGTTGTCCTGGAAGAATGTAGTCCTTGAAGGCTGTCACAGCATTCCGTACAGCTAACATTTCTTTTTGATTGATATGCAGGTGTATTTGACTTGGGTTCCATTTGCCCTGAATGCACTTCCCTGCCAGGTGAGCCCCTCATGCATAGTCTGATGCATCTGTTGTTGGGGCTGGGGTGGCAGGGGGTGGTGTGAAAGGTAGTCCCTTGTTTTGGTGGCAGGTCTCTGCCCACCAAAGAAACTCTATGCATAGGCAAGGTATGATGGGAATCATTGCTTCTAGATCCTGAGAAATGTTGACACCATAGACCTTTTAGATACCATTGTAGTTTCTTTATATGCAGTCTTGCATATGGAATTAGAAGAATGCAGGAGGCCATGAAGCCCAAAGCTTGTAGTATTTGCCTTGCAGATTGCAGGGTTTTTGTGGTCCCCACTTGTTTGAAGTAGGTTGTCAAATTAATTTCTCTGGCGTGAGGAAAGCCATCTGAAGTTGTATTCAAGCTTGCTCCCAGGAATGTAATTTGTTGACAGGGTACCAGTTGTGATTTCTTTTCATTTATGGTGTACCCCAGACAAGTTAGAACCCTTTTTACAAAGGCCAGATGATTCAAAAGTATGTCCTGGCTTTCTGCCTGAATTAGACAATCGTCCAGGTATGGGTATATTTGAATAATACTTTGCCTACAAAATGCAATAACTGGAGCTAGGCACTTTGTGAATACCCTGGGCGCAGTAGTTAAGCCAAAGGGCAGTGCAGAGAATTGATAGTGCGTGTAGCCTACTTTGAAGCATAGATATCTTCTGCAAGATTCCCTGATTGGGATGTGCACACATGCTTCTTTTAAATCTAGTGTTGCCAACCAGGCACCTTTGCCTAGCATAGGAAGTAATTGGTGAAGAGTCAGCATCTTGAATTTTGGAATCTTCAGAAAGGTGTTTAGAGTTGACAGGTCCAGGATAGGACACCATGATTTGTCTTTTCTGGGTACCACGAAAAGTCTTGAGTAGAAATCTTGTCCCTTTTCCTCTTCTGATACCAGTTGAATAGCTCCCATGCTTGAGAGAAAATACTTGTTTTTGAGCCTCTGCCCACTGATTTGGGGGTAGGTCCGGCCACCCACTTGGCGTTGGCAAATGTGTGGAAGTGAAATCTGTATCCCTGGGACACTATTTAAAACCCATTTGTCCTGGGTAATGAGTTCCCACTTCTTTGCATGAAGAGCAATTTTCCCCCCAAAGGGGCAGTCAGTTTATAAGCACTGGGAAATTTTAAAAGGAAGTCACTGAAACAGTTTACCATAGGGGGGAGTCTTGTTATTCCCAGACTTGGAAGTGGAGGCCCCCCACTGCTTAGTTCTGTGATTTCCCTGGGACTGAAACCTGGGGTTTTTGCTGTGTCTGGGTTTGGCTTGAGAAGACCTGGAAGGGGCAGGACCAATTCTTAGAGGGGCAGTGCCTACTAAATCTACGAGGCTGAACTTGTAAAAAATATTTAACAGTTCGCATAGATTTAGCTTGATATTCCATCTTTTTAAGAACTTCTTCAGCCCTGCTGCCAAACAGGCGGTCCTGATTTAAAGGAACATCCAACAATTTAGCTTTAACATGATCAGGCAAAGATTGTGTCTTAAGCCAAGCATGCCTTCTAAGCACAGACCCAGTAACAGCAGCCCTGCAAGAGGCCTCTAAAGAATCAAAACCACATTGCAAAGTAGGTTTTCCAACTTGCTCAAAAGAATGCATTAAATCCTGTAAGTCTATTTTCCACACAGTCAGGAATCATCATTTTCTGTTTAAGCAGTCCAATAAAATGTTGCTGATATTTTAACATATGAAATTGGCAGTTTAAAACTCTCATGGCCAAGGTTGCTGAAGTATATACCTTTTTACCCCATATATCCAGCGCCCTGGAGTCTCTATCAGAAGAGGTAGGATTTGTAGCAGTAGAAGCCTTAATGCCCTTAGGCCCCTGTGAAATAGTCTCTGGATCTGCAATAGGATTTTTGAAAAGGAACTTGTGGGACTCTGGAACCCTGTAGTATCTGTCAGGTTTACTGGGAGCAGGAGGCAGGGAATCAGGGGACAAACTGGATTCTGAGAAAGCATTAACAATGTCTAGTACAGGAGGAATAGCCAAAGGCCTATGCTGAGGTAGGAGAAGAAAATCCCTAAACCTCTTTTTTGAATCAGAAAAATTCCTGGCTTTCTCAGTGAAAATGCTCTCTTAGAGTATGTAAGGTTTCCCCAAAAGAAAAATCCTCAGAAGGGGAAGCAGAGGGAATAGAGTGCTCTGCATCAGAATCTTCATAATTAGGTACAGACAAATTCAGGTCATCAGAAGATTCAGAAAAAACAGAATCCTGATCAGAAGATTCATAATCAAGCTCAGCGCTAGGCCTCTGAGAAGGGGGGGGGGGTTGGCTATACCAGTTAGAATTATTAGATCTTCAGCCATTTTTATCATTTGTTTTTTAGGCATAGAGGCCTGAGCGTCGTGTTTTTAGACAATGATATTAGGCCTTAGTAATGAAGGAGGTGTCGATTTAATATGCAAGTCCATAGGCCTGAATACACCCTCAGAAGCCGGTGCCTGCACAGTGGCTTCTGACCCAACCAAGGTAGACATTCGCGGGTTTCATAGTTGAAGTATCTCACAGCATACCGGACTCCAAATGGGTCTCAGTAGAGGCCTGCGAATCAGAAGTAGTGGGTAACAGGGGCTGCGAAAGCACCTCACTGAGTACTGGCAAACTGGCGAATGGCTTAGAAGCGTCGTCGGCAGTTCTAGACCTCGGCGGCCTGTCTATCTTTGCAGTTTTTCAGAATCCCGGTAGTCGGATGGCTAACCGACACTTCTGGATAATTAAACCAAGAACCGAAATATTTAAAAGGCAACAATATACCGACGGATAGTGCGCCGATTAAATAAAGCACAAAACCGACGTTGTGGTCAGGGCCTAGGCAAGGAATACAGTATGAATGAAAATCTTTGAGGCATTTGCTTTCCACAAGTAATGCTATTATTAACTTTTACTGATATCGGTAAGGAGCAAGAAAAAAAATTTTTTCCCCAACGGGCTACTTAGCTTTTAGTTGAAGACTTCTGAAATTTTCATTTTAGAGTTTCAGAACCGGAGTCGGCCGACTGGCACTCGCAAACTGCTTCTGCTTCGGCCACCGCACGGCAAAAAAAAGACTGGTGTAATGGCATCGGCTGCATGTTTCATACCCCTGACGACCTGACATCATGGAAGAAGGGACAGCAACTGACGCAGGACCCTAGACTTCGTTAATCAGGCCGACTGAGGGCAACCTGCAGGCAGATAACCCAAATATAATGACTGCAACAGTGAAACATGACGAACATTGGGAGGGTGGCCTAATGGTCAAGGTGTATGCCTTACAAACAACAAGGTGCAGGGTTCGAGTCGCACAAGGGATAATTGGCTAGGCTTAAAATGGCTCGCAAGAGCAGTTAGCTTAGTACTAATCTATGAACCTATGAATCTACGAACCTATGAACATCCCTCAGATCCAGTTTGCTGGCCATAAAGATATTTTTCATAGCACAGTGGGAATTAAGGAACAAATGAATGAAAGCTGGAGCTCAAAAGATGAAGAGGTTACTCCAATACTCTTCAATCTTTCCAGGAGTAAAACAAGGAGGGCGTAGGAAGTTGAGGAAGAATGAAAACAGACAACACAGATGGAACGTTATGGTGAGTAAATACATTTTTTTCTGTCATTTTCATTTATCCCTCAACAGAAAGGACAGTTCCCAGCTACCCAAATCCTAGGAAGATTCTAGGGAAGGATATTCTGCAGCACAGCTGAGCCAAAAGCAGCTCTTCCCCTAGAGACCAGATCCAACTTGTAAATGAGCAATAAAGGTACGAGGATTAGCCCAAGTTGCAGCTGTGCAAATAACATCCAAGGAGGTTGTAGACAAAAAGGCTGAAGAAGTAGACACATACCTCGTGGAGTGGGGCTCTTGGAGACTTTGGTAAAGGCAAACCTACTTTTTCAAACAAATGTTCTACAGTCAAGTTAACCATTCAGCCAAAGTTACTTTAGATACTGGTTTGCCTAACTTTAACTTAGAAAAGGAAAACTGTTTAGATTTTCTTACATCGTTGGTTTTGTGAAGGTAAAAACAAGTCTGTGGACATCCAAAAGATACAACATATATTCGACTTTGTTTGAAAAGTTGAAGACAAATAATTTACTAACGTGGTCCAAAGATCTTGTACGGTCAAAACCAAAAATCCAGTAAAACAAAAAAACGACCACCAAAGGGGAGACTTCCAGTTTTTAATCAAGAAACAGCAGTGAGAACATAAGTGGATAAGCGCTTTCATGTAGTTGACTTCGCTTCATCAGATCCCAAATAGCACAACTCTAAAACACCACTTTATACCCTCTCAGCAACAAGGAGATGATTCATTCACAACTCATTAAACAATTAAGTAATATAATCATTAACAAATTAAAAGCAGAGACAGTTAAAATAAAACAGTTAAAACAATCAGGGCTTCTTAACTTTTCTCCTCCCCCCCTAACTGCCAATTCAGGTTTCATGCCACTTGTGCAACTCAGAATTTAGTATATTTAGCTAATTAAATGAATGCAATTGTTTCTATGTAGGGAAGACAGTGAAACGTTTGAGGGATAGGATATATGGTCACCTGTATGACATCAAGAATAGCAACTTGCAGAATGCATTAGCGAAACATGTTATTGAGCATAAAAACACATACTTTTAGTTTCAGGGTGTTGCAACCATTGTGTAACATTAGAAGGGGCAATAAGAATATTTTTTTTTGGAAATGGTTGAACTTGGATGGATTTTGAAATTGCAAGCACATTTATATCCAGGACTTAATATTGCTGTCTGTATAAAACCTGAATTGGCAGCTAGAGGGAGTAAAAAAGTTAAGCCCAGATTGTTTTAACTGTTTTTATTTCAACTGTCTCATTTTTAATTTAATGATATTACTTAATTGTTTAATGAGTCGTGAACGATTCATCTCCTTGTTAATGAGATGGTGGGGTTTTAGAGTTGTATTTGGGATCTGATGAAGCATATAGTCAACTACGTGAAAGCGCTTATCCACTTTTGTTTTCTCACTGCTGTTTCTTGATTAAAACCTGGAAGTCTCGGCTTTGGTGGTCGTTTTGGTTTTTGTTTTACTGGACTGCTTGAAAAGTTAGGAAAAAAAAGACTGGGAGATTAAGGACATGATTAATATTAGATTCAGACGGTTTACCTTCAAAATGTTGATGGTGACATCAAACCGCTTCCGCAAACTCTGCCTTCTCAAAACCCTGAACGCAGATACTCCAAACTGCAAAATCTCACCCCCTTTTTGACCCATGTAAGTTAGCACTTGTTTGTAGGTGTGGCGCGGTTGGAAAGGTCTACATTCGATGTTTCATCAACTTTCTGAAGTTTCCACAGTACGGATTTCACTTAAACATTTTGGTGGTGTGCACATTCGACATTTTAAAGGTAAACCAATTCAGACACCACCTCTGGCGGAAAGGAAGGATGGAACTATAAAGAAACCCTGTCTTTGTGAAAAATTAAAGGAGATGGTTTAGAAGACAGTACTTGAAGTTCAGACACTCTTCTTGCAGAAGTGATAGCCACTAGGAATGTTTTCCAAGTCAAAACCTTTAAATCAGACTTGGCCAATGGTTGAAAGAGGGGCTGTGTTAAGGCCTGAAGAACAATATTTAAATCCCAAGGAGGAGTCGGATCTTTCAAAGGAGGTCTAAGTAGGTAGGTTCATCTGAAAAAGCCTTTACAGAGCTTAGTAGAAGCCAAAATAGAATTATCTACACCAATATGAAAACTGGAAATCGCTGCCAATGGTATTCTGAAAGTCAAGGAGATGACACGCACATTGAAAATGGTAGCTAAAAATCAAGTACCTTTGAAACTGGTGCTGAAAAGGGATATAAATTAATTTTAATGGTGCTGAAAAGGGATATAAATTCCTTTTAATGGGGCAAAAAACAAACCCTTTTCCAAATACTTTTGCAAATTCTCCTAGTGGAAGCTTTATATGAAAATAAGATATGACAGATGGGGGAAGACAGCCTGGGTTGTCTAGCAATTAGAGAAACTGCAGAACCCATGTGATCAACTTAAGGCCGGATATCTCCGGATGAAATCATGCCTGTCTGATGAAACAGGAGGTCTGCAGTTAGATCTAAAATCTAGGGTGGATGAAGATGATGCCAAAGGAAGGGGAGACAGATCTGACAAGGCCAGTAGGGGGAATGAGAATAACTGTGCTCTTCAACTTGAGATACTGTCTGGAGAAATTTGGGAATGAGGAGTAACGGGATAAGCATAAAAGGAGCCCATAGGGTAAATTGTGAAGTACAGCATCCCTCAGTGACTCCCCCAGGTGGGAGATGAGGGCAAAGACCTGCTGCACTTGTAGAGGGGAGATGCAAAAAGGTCACAAGCATGGTTGACCTCTACAGAAATCTCTGCCAATTTGATGTTGAAACCACTCGTGAGGCATCAGAATGAACCTGCTTAACTTCTCTGCAATCACACTGGACTTCCCCAGATGTACGTTGCCATCAGAAAACAAGTGGAGGAGATCGCCCATTGCCATACTCGCAACCTCTTGACAAAGAGGGCAAGATCTGCTTTCCCCCTTGTTGACAATACCAGAGTACAAACATTGTCCATCTGAATCCAGATACCGGTAGGGAGAGCATTTTAAAAAGGCCTGTAATGCTAGGACAGCTCTCATTTCCAGGACATTGACATGTATGCTGGCCTCTTCAAGGGACCATGTGCCTTGGAATACCCTTCCCAAGAAGTGCCCCCCCCCACCCAATCTGACAGGTGTCCGTGATCACAGTAGCCTTGGGTTGAGGGATGATAGAGGGACAGCCTTCTTGCACTTGAGTGGATCCACCAGAGGAGAGGATTCTTGTAAGCTTGAGTTATTTTGACAGGACTGGAAAATACAATGGGTGTTGAAGAACAGACCATTCTGGACAATGGATGTTGGAGAGTAGACCACTGAGCAGAGTGTCCATTGAAGGATTCTCATATGGAACCTTGCCAGTGGTACGAGAGTGATTGCCACTGACATAGATCCCAAGGCTTGCAGTATCGCATGCACTGGGAGGGAAGAATTGCGCATTATCTTTTTGACCCTGACTGAAAAGCCTGTAGCCAAGAAAATGGAAGAGAAGCTATTTGAGTGGCTACATTGAAGTGGGCACCAATGATTTTCAAAGTTTGTGTTGGGGTGAGCAGAGATTTGTTGCAATTGACAGATATCCCCAGATGACAGGGCAGCTGAAAAACAGTTCCTTGCTTGAATCAGTTGATGCCTAGTTGGATTAGCCAGGAGTCATCCAGGTATGAAAACACACAGAATCCCAGCAGTCTTAGGTGAGCTGCTACAACTGCAATGCACTTGGTAAAATACCCTGAGGGCTGTGGTGTGACAAAACAGCAGTACTCTGAACTGGTAATGACTGTCTCTTAGCCAGAAGCATAGATCCTTTGGACCGCCTGTCCATTTGATAGAGTACGCATCTTGATCTATTAAGAACATCCAGTCATTCTTGTGCAGAAATGGCTGAATGGACTGAACTGTGACCATCTGGAACTGTGTGTGAACAAAGTGATTTAATTTGCTGAGATCCAAAATTGGTCTCAAAACCCTGTCTTTTTTGGCACTAAAAAGAATACATTCTGGACGCTCTCTGGTCTGGCGGTTGGGGGTCCTCTTGGAGGACCTCTTTCCTAGCAGCTTTTTTTTCCCCATTCTTCTAGTGCTGCCACTTCCTATGACTGGGTGGAACATTGGGGATTCTCTTTGAAACTGATGGTGGGGGTTGAGAAAGGAGTATGATACAACTTCTACATATACTCTTCTGCACCTCTCTGTGGCAGAGACAGACGTCCCCTGACTGCCTCCAGAGATGGACAGAAGGCCACCATTCAGGAGTGCTAATGGGATCCATCCGAAAAAGAGAGAGATCCCTGTTATGTGGACCACCTCTGCCATGGGGGCAGCATCTTCTATTTGCATCTCCCCCCACTCCTGGGGGAACAGTGTCCACATGGATCTTGAAAGTGACCCTGGGGTTTCTTGAACCAAATCTTTCTACCACCTTGCTGGTTTCTAGAAAAGAACCATTGAGCAGTAGAAAAATGTACTAGGTTTGTTTTCCTGTTCACACCTACAGCATGTTTCTTTCACTCTGGGGCCAAGTAATGTTCTGTCAATAGGTGTACTTATGAAAGACTAAGGATTCCACAAAGTCACATAAGCACATCCAGGCATGTCAACTAATGGAAATACTTGAACCAGTGAGGTACCTTGCATACGAGATAAGCCTCATGGGGGAATTAGAAATAGACTGAATGGTAGCCAACCATGAGGAAATAGTACTTCTTTCCTCAGAAGATATAGTCCCAGAGAAACAAATTAAAATCTGTCCAGCGCCACAGACTCCCTATTAGGGGAATGGAGACAGGAACACTGTTCTGCCAGTTCCTTTTTATGACCGCCACAACAACCATAGCAAAAGGAACTCCTTTACTACAGTGCGATTGATCTTTACGTGGTGCAAGGTTCTTGTAGAAGGGGTTTAAAGAAGGAAAGTGTAATAAGTACGAAATAAACAAGTAGCTAAAAGTTACACTTGCTGACTAGTGAGAATTGAAGAAAGATGAACCCAAAGCTCGAGAGCTTGCACACTATCTTTGATCGCAATAGTAGGAAATGAGCTCTGAGGGATGTTGGGGGTGATTGGGAGTTATGAGTAAAGGAAAGACCGAGAGTTCAGGTATTCTACGAGAAAAAACACAAACTGCCAGCACTTCACCAGTATTTCTCCTTTATTTTCAGGAATCTGGTACCTTGGCAATTCGCCTTCAAGGATCACATTTAATTGAATGTGAGAATAATGCTTATATACTCACTCCATATCCAATTAGTGTATTAAACAATCAAATATTAAACAACAACTTCAAAAATTTAAAGTGACCTTAAATTTATGATGAATAAATATTCTCCACATAAAATGTAATAATTAATTGCCTAATTCCCCGATTCATACCATTAGGCTTTAGAGTATGAAACTTAAAAATCATTCTAGTTTCTAACTCCAATAATTTAACTACAATGTTATCCCCTCTTTTAAGGAATGGCTTTCCCAGTATGCAAAATATTATACTTTAAGAACTATTGTGCGTTTCATGAAAATGTTTTGAAACAGGACTGTTCAAATTAATATTTTTAATGTCTTTTAAATGTTCCAAAATACGAATTCTGACCATACGTTTGGTCTGTCCTATGTACCACATATTACATGAACAACCCAATATATAAACCACCCCTGTGGATCTACAATTGAAATAATATTTGGGAACAAAAATTATATCATTGATAACATTCAGGTTCTTAACCTCGTCACAAATACTACAAGAACCACAAGGAAAAGTACCAAATGATGAAGCAAAAGTATTATCTTTCCTTTCAATAAGGTTATTATTTAACAGTTCTTTGAGATTCTTTCCTCTTTTATAAGAAAATGTAATATGCTTTGGAAATAAATGACCAATGGACTCATCATCACTAACAATATACCAGTATTTTCTGACTAATAAAACCAATTTGTCAGAAAAAGCAGAAAACCTGGTTACATAGAAAAGCTTCTCATCATCTTGAATACATTCAACAGTATGAACTTCACACCTTGGTTCAAAATTCCCAACAAATGTATAATTTCCATCTACATTATTACCAAATAATTGTTTTTTGCATGCTGATAAATGGGTTTTATTATAACCCCTTTCACTTAACCTCATCATAACTTTGTTCAATTCACTAATTTTTTTCATTTTTATTACTGGTGTTGTCATAAATCCGCTTAAATTCACCAAAAGATAATGCCTTTAGTAAATGACCTGGGTGCATGCTAGTCGCATGCAAAAACATATTGACTGAAGTGGATTTCCTAAAGGGCCTAAACCCTATATTTTCCCCATCTTCAAACCATGTTAAATCTAGAAAATTACTCTGTTTTCTATTCAACTCATAAGAGAAAGTAAGATGATGTTTATTGTTATTAAGAACCTCAAAAAATTCATTAATATCTCCCTTACAAATAAAAATAAGATCTATAAAACATTTGTATAATATTACATTATTCCTAAAAAAAGATGTGGAATAATTAATATCTTTTAAAAAAAACATGTATATGATAGCATATGAGGGTGCATAAGCCGCCCCCATTGCCGTACCTTTCAGCTGCAAATAACTATTATTAAAAATAAAATAATTGTGAGTTAAACAGAATTCTAATAGACCCACTAAAAAGGTGGTTCTTGGCCCTACACCTAACATGTCAAAAATAGACTCCGACCCCCATCTGATATCTATGTTAGTATACAATGATTTAACATCTATGGTAACCCAATAGTAGTCATTGTGCCATTCAATTTGAGATATACTATCGATAAGATCCTGAGTGTTAGAAATATGGGCTACCACTTTAGGTAAAATGAGCCTTTAAACGAAAATCCAAAAAAGTATTAACATTATCCAGAAAGGAACCTATCCCCGAAACTATTGGCCTACCTGGTGGTTTTTGTAAATACTTATGTACCTTAGGCAAAGCATACAAAATAGGGGTTGTGGGGTGGTTTTTTTTTTATATAAACAATCTACAAACATCTTTATGCTCAAAAAAACCCAAACGTTCACCTCTTTCCAATAAAAATAATAGCTCATCATTAAATAACATAGTAGGATCATTAGTAATCCAACACAAAGCACCTCGAATACCAGCTGAAGTAGGCACACAGTTTATTCAAAAGCTGAACAGTTCACACAAATCCACTAACGCTGAATATACTACAACTACGTTTTCGTCCTGAACTTCATCAGATAGTGATCTATTAAATCACTCACTTATATACCCTTAAACCAATTTGAATTAACCAATAGTAAAATTTCTCCATTGATGTAAAGGTAAATGCATGTAAAAATGCATTGAGATGTGTATAAAATTGTAAAATGAACTTACTCTATGAATAAAAAGAATAAAATGTTAAACCACATTGAACAATAATATCAATAAAACATAAAAACATAGTGTTAATAACATTGTATACATGTAAAATATAAAATTTATAAGGTACATAATGTTACATAAACAAACAGACGTAGTTCCATCTACTGGCAATAATAAATATTGCACTCATTTCTCATAATTTTGCAGATCTTAATTTTAACACTGGGGTAAGGGAGATAATGTCATTTAACCCAGGGGGCTTACTGGCTTCCAAAACAATTTGCCAGTATAACTCCCTGTATGCCACCAGCGTCTCCCACATCCCACCCCTAGGATCAATAGGTACAACCTCCAATATACAAAAATGAAATTCTGCTTCTAAACATACCTTGGTATGTTTGTATAGGGAATTCGTTTCACATTTAGTTCTTATATCATAAGTGTGCTCATAAATTATTTTTCTTTCACTCTTCCCAACATAGAAAGCATCACATTTTTTTTTACACAGGACTAAATAAATTATCCCTTTAGTACAACAATTAGCAAATGTTTGTAAGGTCAATTTTTTATTTCTAGCTTGTAAATAGACCAAATCCCCTGTTATAAGGTAGGGGCAATAGTTGCAGGTACCACATTTAAATAAACCTTTTTTCTTGTTACTGTTTGTACCATTCCAATCTTTCATTCCTCCTTTTTCAAACATATCTTTTAAATTGTTGCCCTTCCTATAAATATATTTTAGGTCCTTGTCGAAAATATGACTTAAATCAGATACCTTGGAAAAGTTCTTCCACTCCTTGTCAATAATTTTCCTAATCAGTCCTGATTGTCCATCATATGTAGTAATAATACCCGAGGTGTAATTGTCAGTTGAACCACCTGCATTAACTTTGTGTACATTCAGACCATCTATGTTGTCAATTTTGCCCAAAATAGGAGCAAACCTTTCCTTCCTACCTTCCATAACCTCCTTGTTGGTCTTGTCAATTAATTCTTCTGGATAACCTCTGTTCAAAAACATGCCCTTCAACACCTTACATTCTTTAATAAATGTGGAATCAGAGGTCATCCTACATATTCGCACTAATTGTCCCTTCAGGACACTCTTTTTTTGATGAGGTGGATGTGAACTTGTGTAATGTAGGTAGGAATTTGAGAAAGTTTCTTTTCTAAATATTTTGGACTTAAAACCTTTTTCTGTTCTCACTACATTAACATCAAGATAGTTTACTTGTTCCACATTAAAGTTATGCGTAAATCTCAAAACTTCAGTGGTCCCATTAACATATTCTACAAAAGTTCTAAATTCATCTTCTGTGTCCTTCCATAAAAAACACAAACCATCTAGAAATCTGCAATATAATGTCCACTTGTTCTTGTATGTAGAATTTGAAATAAACCTGTTCTCCCAATATGCCATGATAATATTGGCATATGTGGGAGCGCAATGTGCCCCCATAGCTACACCTCTGACTTGCTTAAAATACTCGCCTTGAAAAAAGATAAAATTATTTTTCAAAACTATATCCATCAACAATAAGATGGTTCTAAAATCAGTGTGTGTAATTTCTTTAAAATCCACTAACATTTCCTCAAACCATTCTAGGCCTGTGTCATGTGGAATACTTGTGAACAAGTCAACTACATCTAATGTACCAAATCCTTTAGTATCAGTAATAAGTGCATCATCTAGATTTCTCAAAAATTGCCAGGAGTCCTTTAAAATATAATGTTTGTCACTAACTAGTTTTTTCACTTTCTGGTCAATAAACTTTGCAAGGGGCGCAGTTACTGAACCTTCTGATGAAACTATTGCCCTTAAAGGTGGGTCGTTTAAATCCTTATGCACCTTCAGTATTCTAGGTTTTTCCACATGTAAGAATTTGTATGGAGGAAATGTTAGTGGATTTTAAAGAAATTACACACAATGATTTTAGAACCATCTTATTGTTGATGGATATAGTTTTGAAAAATAATTTTATCTTTTTTCAAGGCGAGTATTTTAAGCAAGTCAGAGGTGTAGCTATGGGGGGCACATTGCGCTCCCACATATGCCAATATTATCATGGCACATTGGGAGAACAGGTTTATTTCAAATTCTACATACAAGAACAAGTGGACGTTATATTGCAGATTTCTAGATGATTTGTGTTTTTTATGGAAGGACACAGAAGATGAATTTAGGACTTTTGTAGAATATGTTAATGGGACCACTGAATTTTTGAGATTTACGCATAACTTTAATGTGGAACAAGTAAACTATCTTGATGTTAATGTAGTGAGAACAGAAAAAGGTTTTAAGTCCAAAATATTTAGAAAAGAAACTTTCTCAAATTCCTACCTACACTACACAAGTTCACATCCACCTCATCAAAAAAAGTGTGTCCTGAAGGGACAATTAGTGCGAATATGTAGGATGACCTCTGATGATTCCACATTTATTAATGAATGTAAGGTATTGAAGGGCATGTTTTTGAACAGAGGTTATCCAGAAGAATTAATTGACAAGACCAACAAGGAGGTTATGGAAGGTAGGAAGGAAAGGTTTGCTCCTATTCTGGGCAAAATTGACAACATAGATGGGTCTGAATGTACACAAAGTTAATGCAGGTGGTTCAACTGACAATTACACCTCGGGTATTATTACTACATATGATGGACAATCAGGACTGATTAGGAAAATTATTGACAAGGAGTGGAAGAACTTTTCCAAGGTATCTGATTTAAGTCATATTTTCGACAAGGACCTAAAATATATTTATAGGAAGGGCAACAATTTAAAAGATATGTTTGAAAAAGGAGGAATGAAAGATTGGAATGGTACAAACAGTAACAAGAAAAAAGGTTTATTTAAATGTGGTACCTGCAACTATTGCCCCTACCTTATAACAGGGGATTCGGTCTATTTACAAGCTAGAAATAAAAAAATGACCTTACAAACATTTGCTAATTGTTGTACTAAAGGGAGAATTTATTTAGTCCTGTGTAAAAAATGTGATGCTTTCTATGTTGGGAAGAGTGAAAGAAAAATCAAACAGAGAATTTATGAGCACACTTATGATATAAGAACTAAATGTGAAACAAATTCCCTATACAAACATACCAAGGTATGTTTAGAAGCAGAATTTCATTTTTGTATATTGGAGGTTGTACCTATTGATCCTAGGGGTGGGATGTGGGAGACGCTGGTGGCATACAGGGAGTTATACTGGCAAATTGTTTTGGAAGCCAGTAAGCCCCCTGGGTTAAATGACATGATCTCCCTCACCCCAGTGTTAAAATTAAGATCTGCAAAATTATGAGAAATGAGTGCAATATTTATTATTGCCAGTAGATGGAACTACGTCTGTTTGTTTATGTAACATTATGTACCTTATAAATTTTATATTTTACATGTATACAATGTTATTAACACTATGTTTTTATGTTTTATTGATATTATTGTTCAATGTGGTTTAACATTTTATTCTTTTTATTCATATTTATATAGAGTAAGTTCATTTTACAATTTTATACACATCTCAATGCATTTTTACATACATTTACCTTTACATCAATGGAGAAATTTTACTATTGGTGAATTCAAATTGGTTTAAGGGTATATAAGTGAGTGATTTAATAGATGATCACTATCTGATGAAGTTCAGGACGAAAACGTAGTTGTATTATATTCAGCTTTAGTGGATTTGTGTGAACTGTTCAGCTTTTGAATAAACTGTGTGCCTACTTCAGCTGGTATTCGAGGTGCTATGTGTTGGATTACTAGTGTACTTTGCACCTTCCGTGTTTGGGTTATAGTAGGATCATTTTTCAACTTCTTATATTCTTCACCATTTTTAAGTATACTATCAACCATCTCACAATAATCTAATTTATTCATGACAACCCAGTTACCACCTTTATCAGCACATTTAAATATGTAATTGATCTTATGTTTTTTTAGGTCCTTCAAAGCTAACCATTCATTTTTACTTAAATTATAACATCTTTTTTCTTTACAAAATGTTTTAAATGCTGTCTCAATTTCTTTGAAAAGGACCTTAAAAAATAATGAAATGGCTGGTATATTAATGTTAGGTGTGAACTTATTAGTGTTCATTAAATGTGGCACAACTAACTTCCCATATCCAGTACTATAAATGTTAATATTTTCCAGGTATTCTACGATCTGAAAGAAGTGGCCAAGTTGGATCACGGGATCAAATCTAAACAAAACTGTTAAGGGATGAATGGAAATTCCATCAAATCTAAGGTTACTAAACCACTAAAATAAGGAAGAGGTGGTAACAGGTTTTAAACTTGGCCACCATCAGAAAGTAATTCAGGAAAGAAAGATCCAGAACTAGTCTCCAAGAGTTTTCTTTCTTTAGCACTAAAATGGAGGTAGTCAGGGGTATAAAACATGCAGCCGTCATTTTCATCAGTTTTTCTTGCCCCAAATGACGTGTGTGTATATATGTATCTACATCTATCTATCTCTACATCTATCTATCTATCTCTACATCTATCTATCTATCTCTACATCTATCTATCTATCTATCTCTACATCTATCTATCTATCTATCTCTACATCTATCTATCTATCTATCTCTACATCTATCTATCTATCTCTACATCTATCTATCTATCTCTACATCTATCTATCTATCTCTACATCTATCTATCTATCTCTACATCTATCTATCCATCTCTACATCTATCTATCCATCTCTACATCTATCTATCCATCTCTCCATCTATCTATCCATCTCTCCATCTATCCATCTCTCCATCTATCTATCCATCTCTCCATCTCTCCATCTATCTCTACATCTCTCCATCTCTCCATCTATCTCTCCATCTCTCCATCTATCTCTACATCTATATATCTATCTCTACATCTATATATCTATCTATCTCTACATCTATATATCTATCTCTACATCTATATATCTATCTCTACATCTATATATCTATCTCTACATCTATATATCTATCTCTACATCTATACATCTATATATCTATCTCTACATCTATATATCTATATATCTATATATCTATATAAAATTTAGAACACTAACAATATACCTCCAATCAAAAGCAAATGTGCACCAAAAAGGCTTTTAAGAAAGAAGAGGTATAGTAAGAGAAAAAACAGGGGGCTGGAGGGTGGGTAACCAGGACTGCAACAGTGAATACACTCGAACATCTACATTTACGGTAAGTGCACACAACTGTATTATGTTTGTGTTTCTCTGTTGCAGTCATTACATTTGGGTAGATTCCCAAAGCTATGGTTGGGAGGATGATTTATATACAGAATTAGGAGCAGCTATATGGCCCTGCAGGACAGCAGTGGCAAAGCCAGCTCTGGATTTAGAGAAGAGGTAAATGGTAATGTTTGGTGAACGTATGAACTGAGCTCCAGGTAGCAGCTTCTAGAATGTCTCTGGTAGGAACCCCTCTGAGAAAGGCTGCAGAAGTAGATGCAACCCTGGTGGAATCAGATCTGATCCCCTTGGGGATAAGGTTTACCATGGTGCACATAGCAGAAACAAATACAATGGTTTATCCATTTAGAAATAAATAGTCTGCTTTGAAATAGATTTTCCCTCTGCCCCTGTAGCAAAAGCCACCAATAGTTGCTCAGATTTTCTTAGAGGTTTTGTCCTGTTTAAGTACAATCTAAGTTGGCTGTGCACATCCAATGAATACAGAATCCACTCACCCTTGCTCTGTGGATTGGGAAAGAAAGTTGGCAGATGAATGGTCTGATTAAGATCCATACTGGATACCACCTTAGGCATGAAAGATGGATTGGTCCCAGAGAGCCACCTTGTCCAGATGAAAAATAATGAACTGCCATAAAAGCCTGTAATTCTGAAATCCATCTAGCTGAAATAACTGCTAAAAGAAAAGCTGTTTCCCCAAGAGAGAAATTTTAAATCTGCAGTAGCAGCTGGCTCAAAAAGAGGTAGAGTGAGTTTTTCCAAAACAAAATTGAGGTCCCATGCAGGAGCTGGTGCTCTCCTGGGAGGTTTTAAAATTTTGGCCCCTCTGAGGTACTGCTTTAGCAGAGGATGAGAAAAGAGGGGAGGCTCTGTGTTGTAATGAGCTGAAATAGCAGAAGCATGGACTTTTATACAAAAAAATGAGGCCCTTGTGAAGCATCTCAGTTAAATATTGCAGAATCTGAGGAATATTGGGCATGGTTGTGCTTGGTTCCAGGCACAGAATCTTTTCCATTTGTCCACATAAGATTTTTTAGTACTAGGCCTTCTAGCCTCCAAAATGACATCCATCACAGGTTTGCTGAGAGATGTAACTGGTGAAATTAGTTGATTAGCCATGCTGCAAGATTCAGAGTTTGGAGCAGTGTGTGCAGAATTTGATAGTTCTGCTGAGACAGTAGGTGAGGTGTCAGAGGCAGGTACCACAGAGGAAGGTGCGACATGTTGCGTAGGAACGGGCACCAGTGCTGGAGGCGCCAGTCTGGAGCAATCAGTATCATTTTTGGTTATTCCTGTCTGACTTTTAGTAAGACCTTGGAGAGCAAAGACAGAGGAGGAAAGGCATAGACTGAGTTTTTTTCCAGCTGAAGGACAGAGCATCCACTTTCCAAGCTTTTTTGTGACTATGTCTGGGCTCCCCCATTTGTGTGTCAACATGCAGAAGATTTGTGGATCCCGTTTCCATTTGTGCAGATCCATAAAAATTCTGCTTAGTGCATCTGCCAGAGTATTCTGCTTTCCCGGCAGGAACTGAGCTTGTAGATGTATTTGGTAAGTCAAGGCAGTGTTCCACAATGCATGGCTAGTCTGCAAAGGGGATAGGAATGGGTACCCTCCTGCTTGTTTATGTACCACATGACCGTGGTGTTGTCTGTCTATCAGTAGCTGTCCTAGATGAAGATAGTCCTTGAAGGCTGTCCGAGCATTCTGTACAGCTAGCATTTCCTTCTGGTAGTACGCAGGCACATTTGATTTGGGCTCCATTGGCCCTGAATGCATCTCCCTGCCAGATGCGCCCCCCCCCCAAGCATAATCTGATGAGTCTGTAGTCAGGGTTTGGGTGGCAGGGGGTAGAGTGAATGACTGTCCCTTGTTTTGGTGGCAGGCTTCTGCCCACCACAGGAACTCTAGCTGTAGGCAAGGAATGATAGGAATCGATGTTTCCAGGCTGTGACAATGACTCCATAATCTTTTTAAGTACCAATGAAGTTTCCTCATATGCAGTCTTGCATATGGAATTATTAGGATGCAGGAGGCCATGAACCCAAAGGCCTGCAGAATTTGTCTTGCAGATAAGCTAGGTTTTTGTGGCCACCTGTTTGAAGTAATTCATTAATTGTATTTGTTTTTCTGGCGTAAGGTAGGTCATCTGGGCAGTTGTATTCAAGCTTGCACCCAGGAATGTAATCATTTGAGAGGGTACCAGTTGTGATTTCTTTTCATTTATGGTGTACCCTAGACAAGTTAGAAGTCTTTTTACAAATGCCAGATGTTTTAGAAGAGTGTGTCGTTGTTTTCTGCCTGAATTAGACAATCGTCAAGGTAAGGATAAATTTAAATGTTTCTTTGTCTGCAAAATGCAATTACTGGTGTCAGGCACTTTGTGAAGACAGGGCAGTGCAGAGAACTGGCAATGCAAATAGCCTGCTTTGAAGCGGAGGTATCTTCTACAAGATTCCCCGATTGGGATATGCAGGTAAGCCTCTTAAGTCTAGAGTTACCAACCAGGCATCCTTGCCTAGCATAGGCAGTAAGTGTTGTAGAGTCAGCATCTTGAATTCTGGAATGTCCAGAAATGTATTTAGAATGGATAAGTCCAGAATTGGACACCATGATTTGTCTTTTCCGAGTACCAGGAAAACTCTTGAATAAAAACCTTGTCCCTTTTCCCTTTCTGGTACTGGTTGAATAGCCCCCATATGCATGAGGGACATAACTTGTTTCTGGGCCTCTTCCCACCGATTTGGAGGCAGACCTGGCCATCCGTTTGGGATTGGCAACGTGTGGAAATGAAATCTGTATCCCTGGGATACTATATTTAAAACCCACTTGTCCTGGGTAATTAGTTGCCAGTTTCATGCAAGAAGTGCCAGTTTTCCCCCCAAGGGGCGGCCAAAAGTTAAGTGCTTGGTGATTGCAGTGGAAAGTCATTGAGACTGTTCACCGTAGGAAGGTGCCTTGTTACTTCCAGATTTGGAGGCGGAGGCACCCCATTGTTTTGTTCTATAAGTTCCTCGTGACTTAAACCTGGAGCCTTTGGAATGTCTGGTTTTGACCTAAGCGGCTCTGGTGGGTACTGAAAAGGACCAGTTCTTAGTAGGCCAGTGCCTGCTAAACCTGGGTGGCTGCACTTGTAGGAAATCTTTTACAGTTTGCATAGATTTAGCTTTATCTTCCATCTTTTTCAAAACTTCTTCTGCCTTATTACCAAATAGGCTGTCATGTTGTAAAGGAGCATCCAACAATTTTGTTTTAACATGATCAGGCAGATTTTGCTCCTTGAGCCAAGCATGCCTTCTTTTCACAGATCCAGTTACACCGGCCCTGCAAGAGGCCTCCAAGGAATCAAAACCACATTGCAAAGTATGCTTTCCAACTTGTTCAGCTGAATGCAATAAATTCTGCAACTTAATTTTCCACACAGTCAAATCAACATAATTTTCTGTTTAAGTAAGCCCGTGACATGCTGCTGATATTTAAGCATATGACATTGACAATTTAAAGCCCTGATTGCCAAGGTTTCAGACGTATAACGCCTTCTTACCCCATCTATCCAGCGCCCTGGAGTCTCTATCAGAAGGGGTAGGAGTTTTAGCAGTAGAAGCCTCAACTCCCTTGGGACCCTGAGAAATTGTTTCAGGGTCAGCAGTAGGGGTTTTAAAAAAGGAATTTGTGGGAGTCCGGAACCCTGTAATATCTGTCTGGCTTACTAGGAGCCGGAGGCAGGGAATCAGGAGCCATGCTGGATTCTGAGAAAACATCAACAATGTCTAGAACAGGAGGTACAGCCAAAGGCCTATGCTGAGGAAGAAGGAAATCCCTAAGCCTCTTTTTAGATTCTAAGAAATCCTGACTCTCCCAGTGAAAATGTTACTTTAGGGTATGCAAAGTTTCTCCAAAAGAAAAATCCTCAGGAGGAGAGGCAGAAGGGATGGAATCTTCTGCATCAGAGTCCTCATAAGGTGGAATAGGTAAATTCCTGATCAGAAGAGGAATCAGAAGAAATACAAACCTGATCTGATTATTCATAGTTAGTGCCTTGCCTAGGCCTCTTAGCAGGAGGGGGATGGGTACCCCTGATCAAGGTAATTAAATCCTCAGCCATTTTGAATCATTTGTCTTTTAGGCATAGGGGTGTGTGCACGTGGCCCAAGCATCTGTCTTTTAGATATAGAAGTTGATTTTGGCCTTAGTTTTGAATATGGCATCAGTTTAATATACAACTCTTTAGGCCTGAAAACACCCTCAGAAGCCGGTGCCTGCACAGCGGGGCTTAGGACACATCTAAGGTAGAAACATCCGCGGGTTCAATACTAGTGTCTCGCGGCATACCGAATGGGTCTCAGTAGAGGCCTGCGAATCAAAAGTAGCGGGTATCAGGGGCTGCGAAAGCACCTCACTGAGTACCGGCGAATGGCTTAGAAGCTTAGTCAGTTTTGGACCTCGACTGTCTGTCTTTCTTTGCGTTTCTTAGGTACTCCAGTAGTCTGATTGCTAACAGACATTTCTGGATAATTAAATCTTGAGCCAAAATATTTTGATGCAAAAATATACCGGCGCTTAATAGTGAGTTGATTAAATTTAGCACAAAACCGGCAGCAAGGCACGTTGTGGTCGGGGCCTAGGCAAGGAATACAGTACAAATGAAAACCCTTATGAGGTATTTGCTTCCCACAAGTAATACAATTATTAACTTTTACTGACATCGGTAAGGAGCAAGAAAAAGTTTCCCCAACGGGGTACTTCGCTTTAGGTTGAAGACTTCGGTTCTGAAACTTGAAAACGAAAATTTCAGGAGTCGACCGGCACTTGCGAACTGCTTCTGCTTCGGGCACCACGCGGCAAGAAAGGCTGACGAAAATGGCATTGGCTGCATGTTTTATACCCCTGACGACCTGATGTCATGGAAGGGACAGCATCCGACACAGGACTCAAGACTTTGTTAATCAGGCTGACCGAGGGCAACCTGCCAGCAGATTACCCAAATGTAATGACTGCAACAGTGAAACACGAAGAACAAAGGCTTAAGCCAAAAGAAACTTTGGCAAATAAAACCAGATTCAACCTGTACCTTAGGAAAGAACAGGAAAGGGCCAAAAAAGGGGGAAGGAGGGAGGGAAACCAGGACTGCAACAGTGAATACACTAACATCTACATTTATGGTAAGTGTACACAATTGTACTATGTTCATAGTGTTTCACTGCTGCAGTCCTAACCAATGGGTTGATTACCAAAGCCCAGAGAAAAGGGAGGAGGCACCAACAGAAACAAGGATTGGAGAGAATGCCCTGCAGAACAGCAGGGGCAAACCCTGCTCTGGCTCTAGAAAACAAAGGCAAAATATAACGTTTTGTGAAAGTGTGAACAGAAGACCATGTGGCAGCCTCTAAAATGTCTTTAGTAGGGACATCCCTTAAAAGGCTGCAGAAGTGGAAGCTGCTCTTGTGGAGTGGGCCCCTAACCCCTTGAGGAGGAACCTTGCCATGAAAGGAATAATAGAAAGTAATACAATGTGCAATCCACTTAGAAATGGTTTGCTTAGAGATAGCTTTGCCCCGAGCCCCAGGGGCAAAACTGACCCAATAACTATGCGGACTTCCAAAGGTCTTTAGTCTTGTCCAGGTAAAACCAGAGCTGTCTGTGCACATAGAGAATGTAGGATCCTTTCACCTCTATAGAAAATTAGGAAAGAAAGTAGGAAGGTGTATGGACTGATTAAGAGTAAGGCTAGAAATCACCTTAGGCATAAAAGAGGGATTGGTTCTCAGAGAGACACGATCTGTATGGAAAATAAGAAAAGGCTCCACAGCCAAAGCTTGCAGCTCCGAAACCCTCTTTGCTGAAGTTATACCCAAAAGGAAGGCAGTCTTCCAAGAAAGAAACATGAAATCTGCAGTGGCAGCTGGCTCAAAAGGAGGAAGAGTGAGTTTCTCTAGAAGATCCCAAAGCTGGAATAGGTGCAATTCCTTGAGGTTTTAAGTTGCAAGCACCTCTGAGAAACATTTTCATCAGGGGATGAGAGGAAATGGGTTGCTCAAAAGAACAATGAGCAGAAATGGCTGAAGCATGAATCTTGATAGAGGAAAATGAAAGACCACCAGAAGCAAATCAGCCAAGTATTCCAAGATCAGAGGAAGAGCAGGCTGAGGAGATTCCCCTCTAGCCTGCATCCAATGAGAGAATCTTTCCCATTTGCCAGCGTAGGAGTTCCTAGTGCTAGGCCTCCTGAAGTACATTAACCACCTGTTGGGAATGGGAAGAAGGAATGGATTGATTCATACAATGGAGCCATGCTGCCAAATTGAGAGACTTAAGTTGACTATGTAGAACGTTTCCCCCTTCCTGAACCAAAAGATCTGGGTTCAGAGGAAGATGCCAAGGAGGAAATTGGGAGAGCCTGCAAAGCTGTGGATACCAATGCTGTCTGGGCCAGTCTGGAGCTATGAGAATAGCCCCTGGTCTTTCATCCCTTATCTTCAATAATACTCTGGGGAAAAAGAGGAAGAGACGGGAAGGCATAAACTGACAGATGCGTCCAAGGGAAGGACAGAGCATCCACTCTCCAGGCCTTGCTGTGATGCTGTTGGGTGCAAAAAAGTGGTAGAAGGTGGTTGTCTGGGGAGGAGAAAAGATCCACCTGAGGAGTGCCCCAACGTTGAATGATGCTGTAAAAGACTGCTCTGTTCAGTTGCCACTCGTGAGGATCCAGGATCTGTCTGCTCAACTGGTCTGCCAAAACATTGAGTCCCCCTGGAAGAAACTGAGCTAGGAGATGCAGGACAAGGATGCGGCTATGGACCAGAGAATCATGCTCCGTCTGCACAGTGGGAAGAAGGAGTCCCTCCCAGTTTGCTGATGTGCCACATGACTGTGGTGTTGTCTGTCCTGACAAGCAGAGTTCTTGGAGAAAGAAGATGCTTGAAAGCTAGCAAGGCTTGCTGAACTACCATCAACTAACTTTAGGTTTATGTGCAGGTGCATCTGCTGGGCGTTCCAACATCCCTGTATGCATCTGCCATCCAGGTGAGCTCCCCAAGCGTAGTCTGATGCGTCCCTGGTAATAACTTGAATGGCAGGAGGTGGGCGAAAAGGCATGCCCTTGTTTTGTAGACAGGCTGTCACCCACCATAGAAACTGCCTGCAGACATGGAAGTAGAAGAATTATCATATCCAGTTCCTGTGTGTGTTGACACCAAAGGTTCTTGAGGTACCATTGCAATTTCCTCATATGCAGTCTTGCATATGGAATCATGAGAATGCAAGGGACCATGTATCCCAGAGCTTGCAGGTATTTCCTTGCAGAGAGCTGGGACAGGCTTGCCAAATCCTTGAAGTAAACCAAGAGAGTTGTCTGCTTCTCCTGGGTTGAGATATCACCTGAGCGGCTGCGTTTAGACTCGCTCCCAGGAATGTTCTCCTTGGACGGCACCATTTTTGATTTTTTCCACGTTGAGTGTGTAACCCAGAGAAGAGTCTTTACAAATTCCAGATCCTGTAACAGCTGTTTTTGAGCATTTGCTTGACTTAGACAGTCGTCCAAGTATGGATAAATCTGAATTTTCTTCTGCCTGCAAAAGGCAATGCCTGGAGCTAGACATTTCGTGAAAACTCTAGGAGCGGTAGATAAGCCAAAGGGCAGCAGAGAGAATTGATAATGTTGCTTGCCCACTCTGAAACGAAGGTATTGCCTGCAACTTTCCCTGATAGGGATGCACAGATGAGCTTCTTTGATATCCAAAGTTACTAGCCAGGAGTCCTTGTCTAACATTGGTAGCAACTGATGCAGAGTGAGTATTTTTGAACTTTGGAATTACCAAGAAAGAGATCAGAATGGACAGATCTAGGATAGGATGCCAGGTGCTATCTTTTTTTGAAACTATGAAATGTCTGGAATAGAAGCCCTGGCCTACCTGCTGAGCAGGAAATGATTCTATTGCCCCCAGATCTAACAGACAAACTTTGCTTTTCTACTTCTGCCCTTTGGTTTGGAGGAGTGTCCGGGAATCCTTTGGGTACTGGAAAGGTGGAAAGAAAACCTGTGACCTAGGGATACAATTCTAAGTACCCATTTGTCATCCGTGATGGTGGCCCAAACATTTGCAAAAAAAGGCCAACCTTCCCCCTAAAGGATTCTCCGGGCAAGCAGGAACAGGTAGAAGTTGGACAGTGTCACAGAATATTTGGACTGAGATGTAGGCTTTGAACTGCCGGCCTTGGAAGTGGAAGCATGCCAACGCTTAGACCTTTGAGGGGTAGCTCCCTGCCCCCTAGAAGATTTGTAACCTCGAGTCCTAGAGCGGTTCTGTTTGCTGGCATCAGTAAACATCCAACTCTTAGAAGTGTAATTCCTGCTGAAATGAGGAGGTTGAACTTGCAGAAAGTCTGTTTGCATAAACTTGGCCTTATCCTCCCATCTTTTTGGGCACTTCCTCTGCTTTGCTGCCAGAAAGACTGTCCTTCTGTAAAGGTACATCTAAAGGCTTACACTTGTCAGGCTCTGGAAGGTGCTGCTCCCTGAGCCAAGCATGCCTTCTGAGAACAGATCCAGTAGCTGTATCCCTGCAGGAGGCTTCTAGAATGTCAAAACCACAATGTAAAGAATGTTTAATGACAAGACTGACAGAATTCAGCAAATCCTGCACATCCTTACTCTCTGCCAAAAGAGGCACACTCGCAGTCTTTGACTTAATAGCCTCCAAGGTGTGCTGCTGACACTTAAGCATATGAAAAAGGCAAATCAGTAGACCCAATAGCAAGAGTGGCAGAGGTATAAACTTTTTTACCCCACCTATCTAGGTTCCTAGATTCCCTGTCGGAAGGAACAGGATTCTTGGTAACAGTGGCCTTAACTCCTTTAGGCCCCTGAGAAACAACCTCTGGGTCAGCTAGTGGATTCCTAAAAAGAAACAAATGAGCATCAGGGACTCATTAGTACCTGTCAAGTTTCCTGGGAGCAGGAGGAACTGAATTTGGAGTCTAGGAATTTTCCAGAAAAACATCAACCACTTCCAGCACTGGAGGAATAGCCAAAGGCTTATGCTGAGGCAAATCCAAAACCTCCCTGATCCTTTTCTTACATTGGGGATAATCCTGACTTTCCCATTTAAAATGCTCCCTGAGCGTATTCAAAGTATCACCAAAAGAGAAATCCTCTTGAGGAGAAGCAAAAGGAATGAATTCCTCTACATCTGAATCCTCAAAAGGAGAAAAAAAACAGAGAAACATCCTCATCAGCAGCAATGCTAGAAGTATCAGAACCGGAATAAAACAGTTTAAGGAGAGACATCCCTACCCCTTTTTGAAGGAGGAGGCTGTGAGCCCCTAATAAGACAGTCAAAAGGTCAACAGCCATTTTAACCATTTGAGAATGAGGGGAACGAGAGGAAACTGGAGCCTGTTTCTTCACAGGCTTACGACTAGAAGATTTACCTACAAGTCTGAAGGACTCTGGAGGCCCTGCACCCGAAGTAGTGGCAGAGGTTGTCGAATGAGCTTGCTGTCCGAACGAAGAACAGAGTCCTCCGACACCAGAGCCAACCTAGCGGCTCCAGATCCAGCTGAAGAAGCAACAGACAAAAGGTCAGAAGACAAAATGGAAGCCAGAGGCCCAAGGGACTGAAATGGTCTCAACTGAGGCCTGCGGTTAAAAATCCATGGACTGCAGGGGCGGCAAAGGCTCCTCACTGGCTAATGCAGGACTGCCTACCAACTTAACACCATCTGAAGACTTTACCTTCTGAAGCCTGTCGCAGTCCTTGTCCTTATGCTAATTAGGGATATCTGAAGCCTGAAGACCAGCGGACGCCATACTGACAAACTTAGGCCACACTCCAAAATGCTTAGCTAAAAGCTTAGCCAGACAAAGAATAATATGCCAATTAAAGGAAGCCTAGAGGTCACAATTAGGAACGTCGTGGTCAAGGCCTAAACAAATACAATAGGAATGAAAATCTCTATGGGAAATCTGCCTTCCACAGGTAAGACAATTATTGACTTTTTCTGACATTCTTTAAGGCAAGAAAAGAGGATCCCCAACAGGGTACTCAGCTGTAGTTGACTTAAACTTTGTAGTTGGAAACCAAAAAAGGTAAACTGCCGACTGGCACTCGTGCAAAAATGCTTCTGCTTCAGGCTCCACGGCAAGGAAGACTGAGGAAGTAACATTTAGGATGGTTAGAGCTGCCAAATTTAATACTTTTCAATCAATTAATAGTAGCCCATAAGATCCTGTATTTACCTCAAAATACACCCATACTTACATCCCTAGTCATCCCCTATAATAACCTCAAGACCGTACGCTCAGCTAATAACCTACTTGTACAAATATCGAAATCCAACAGCTTAGCTGGTGACACCTTGTTCTCCAATACAGTAGGTAAAGCCTGGAACATCCTCCCAAGCCAGCTAACCTCAATATTCTCTGTCAGCTTATTTAAAAGCAAGCTTAAACCCTACCTTAAATCACACTGGCTATGTCCCTGTGTTAACCCAGACTAAGTACCTAACTATTAACTAAACTCCCACAATTCCTAGCCTCCCGTGATCATGATCTTGTGTTGTCTCACTAATTTTTAGTGAGCTTAACCTTCCTTAGGATTTTTTCTCATGTAAATAAGTATATACTGTGGAATGATCAAACACCTTCATATAGTATCACAACCTATGTGTTAAATAACACTAGAAATCCATCCTTGTATGCTGTTCTTATATACTCTATTGATCTCTAGTGTTTTTCTTTCTTAGGTTTTTGTGAGACCTTAGTATCTCTTATCATAAATTACTAGGTGTATCTAATTTTGTAATATGTTATAAAGATTTGTACTACACCATTTCTAATACAAATGTATTAGTCTTATTCATCTATTCTTAGATAAATTTTTCCTTTTTCCTACTGAAATATAAAATATATAATCTTAGGCTTGTACTATAATTGTTAAAACTTATGTACCAAATTATACTGTTATTGTCTTTGTCTTGACCTTTTATGTTGTAATTTGTGGAGCTTTTCTCCCCGGGCCTCCAATGAAAATGGACATATATCCAACTGGACTAGCCCGGTCAACAAATGTAAAATAAAAATAAATAAATAAATAAAATAAAAACCATCGGCTGCCTCCTTTTGTATCAGACATCCTGACGTCCTTTACAACAGACAGCCAATGTTATATTTACTTACCTTTGGTATTTTGGCCGATCGAGGGCTACCGGGAGCCAGATAATCCATTGGTTAGGACTGCAACAGTGAAACACAATGAACACCAGCTATTACCTCCCAAGACATCTGGTCCGAGACAGGAAGAGAAAGAAGAGTTTAGTTTGGCAAATGAAGAATTCCCTGAAAAGGAGGACCCGTCTGTCTGAAATGATCTTTTGCCAAAGACAGAAAAGGAGAGTCAGGCTGTCTGGAAGAGATTAGGATTGTCAGGGTGGGGACAAGGTCCCTTAAATACTCATTCTGATTTAGACTGTATGCGGTTATAGGGGTTCCAGTACTTTTTCGAACCCCCTTGCCATTTCTTCTTAAACATATGTTTACCGGCACTTTGTAGAGTGTGTTTAATCTTGTTTCTTGCCAACACTGGAAGAAGCAGAGAATCTCATGAAGAATTTAGAGGGGGGGCTGAAAAAATCTGAGAGATTCCCTGAATCAGCCGATCACACTTTTTGATAACCTCTATGGTAAGCAGTAGATGGTCCAAAAATTAAATCTCTCTTCAAGGCAGAAATCAAAATGTCATTCGTGACATCTTCTAGGAAGTTTTGAGAATGCAACCACATAAATCTCACTGACAGTTCCTATGACAGCAGCCCTGAAGTGGCATCAGCAGAATCAAAAAGCATTTGCTAAATAGTGAGTAGCCTTCCCACAGAAGCAACCAGTTATGCAGGACAGTTTGCTCCTCACAAGAAAAAGATGCCGTAACATCTGTCATTCTTAAGACAGGCAATTAAAAACTAACATGAGCTTGACAGTTGAGAATTCTAAAAATAAGTTGTGCGGAAAAATACACATTTTATCCAAAATCTATCAAATGCTTTCTCATCCTTGTCAGGAGAAAGAAGGCTGGAATTAACCAAGTTTTTAGCAGCAGCTCAGTAAAGCAACAGCTACTGGATCTCATCTGGGATGAGTATATAAACATACAAGAATCAACTTTATACAATCTTTTTTGGGGGCAGGTGGCTGGCTCCCTGTCAGTCTAGTTGCAGGCTGTGACAAAACACATCCTTCAGTGCTGAAACCACGGGGGAATTGGGGTAGGTTCTGGAAATTCCAGTTGTAAATTACAAAATTCTTCAGGGGCTGTGGAATATCTTTCCACTAAAAGGATTGGCCAACGTCACACTCCTCAGAATCTTGAGACTAAACAGAATCTGGCCCTTCACAATCATTTTGTGGTTCAAAAAACTTGAACCTCTTCAGAAAATGAAGAATCACTTTTGTTTTTGTAAAACAGCTAAACTGGAAGGGTCAATATATAAACTATAACTACATATAAATCTGATAGATAAAACAAAAGGTGGCAAAGAATATTTAATAAATCCACTTCTAGCACCTCAGCACAAGTGTCTTCATAGGAAGTAAACATACAACACATTTAAAAAAAATAAACAAATCACCCCCAATTAATAAGTAATTCAAAACCAATAAATCATTGAAATTACTGCATACCAATTTAATTCCTTATTCAACCCAGCAGAATGTAAAGTATTATATTGTAAAATACAAAATTTCCCTACAGCATGAAAATTAAAGTTAGGTACTTGCTAGAATGATAGATCCATGTTGCCTGATTTTTAACTGGCTCAACACATGTGATGCTGGATCGGACCTTGGCACAGACTCTCAAACATTTTGGTTCCAGTGCTCTGTCTCCTCCCCTAACTACAATTCCCTGTACTCCACCCTAATACCTCCGATTAAGTTTGCCCCCGTATAACAAATACCCTACATCTATATACGTATGACAACAGTAGCACAAAATATAAAGGGGAGCAAAGACCATCAGACCAGGACTGTTAACAACACAGGGAAAGGAGTAAGCACCTGCTCAACCCGATACCATGTGTGTCAATATAGGAATGGGAAAGGAGGAAGGGAGGCTGCATCAGATGAAAATTGGAAAACTTGGATCTATTGTTATGTTAAGTACATAAATTTTGTCCAATTCAACACATGGGACAGACTTCCAAGTTGCTTACATAGGGTTATCAAGGAAGGACATTCCAGAGGATGGTGGAACCAAATGAAGAACGTTATCTGGACTGTACATAAAATCTATAATGAGACAAGGATATGGATTATGGACCAAGTCGCTGTGGCACAAAATTAATAGAAAGTCTTCTAGAGAACTCTACTGAAGTAGAAATTGCTCTAGTCGAACGAGTTTTAAGTTTAGACAGAGCCAACTGCTTTTTACTACAGACAAATGAAATTCGGTTTGACAGCCTCTCTCAATTTCTGTTTTGAAAGGCTAACAGAACAAACTTCTCATTTTCTGAATTGCTTGAAGATGGATGTTTATCTGCAGCTCAGAATTTAACAAATGTAACGTGTTTGCCCTTGTTAGACTATCTGGGGGAAAATGCCTGTAGATGTATGGACTAATCCAAGTCCGATTCAGATGCCACCTTGGTCAGAAAAGGCATGCCAGATGCAAGACAGACCCCATCGCTGTGAAAAACTATATATAGAAAGGTTTACATGAAAGAGCTTACAATTCCAAAATTTGTCTAGCTGAAGTAACTGCTACCAAAAAGATGGTTTGCCATGTCAGAAACCTTAGGTATGCTGTGGCTGCAGGTTCAAAGGGTGGTTGCATTACAGCCTGTAGCATAATGGTAATATCACAGAGGAACAGAATGCCCTGATGAGAGGACATAAAAGTAATATTCTTTTTAATAAGCCTTTAGAGATCTTACCAACTGAAGAATCACTGTGGCCTATACGGAAGTTGGATAGCAACCATTTGAACACTGATGGTGGAATAACAGAAACCTTTGTCAGAGATTTCAGACAAATAAGATAGACTGAACAGGGTCAGAGAAAGGATCCAAACCTTTAGATACTGCCCAAATAGAAAACATCTTCCATTTGCTATGGTATACCTTTTTGTGGCCATTTTCTGAGAAATGGATACAATCTTCACTACTGTTGTGGGAATCCTGGCGTCTCTGGCTAGGGTCAAAACTGGAGAACCCATGTAGTTAGTTTCACAGATGTCTGGGTCCAGAGGAGGCTATCCAGACAGGAAGGGGAACCATGTTTGTTGGGGTCAGAAGGGAGCAATGAGGATCACCCTTAACCTTGCACTGTCTGGCTCTCTAGATGAATGTTTGTTACAGGAAAGGAGGAAAAGTATACAGGAGACCAGGGGGCTAACTGTGGACCACAGCATCCCTCTGCGATTGACTCAGTAGGGGGATCAAGGTAAAGTACAGTTGTGTACCTACCATAAATGTAGATGTCAGAGTGTATTCACTGTTGCAGTCATTACACTTGGGTTATCCTGCTGGCAGGCTACCCACAGTCGGCCTGAATTCCAAAGTCTAGATCCGGTGTCTATTGCTGTCGCCTCTTCCCTGACGTCAGTGCGCCAGGGGTATAAAAGATGCAGCCGATGCCATTTTCTTCAGTTTTTCTTGTCCCAGACGTCAGGTGCCCCAAATGGGTAGGCTAAAAATTATGCCAATAAGTATGCATGCACTAAAATAAGAAGTTAAGTACCTACCATAACGTTCCACGTTAGTTTTCTTCTCGCCTTCTTTCTTGCTGGTTGGGTTCGGAGCCGATCCTCTGCTCAGACTCTGCCATCTTCAAAAGCTGGAGAGCTGCTTACTGGCTCGAGGACCCCCTATATCCCATGATGCCTGGTGCTGGATACCCAGATCTCGTTTGGTAAACCTAACTACAGACATAATAATTATAACAACAATACAATAAACTGTAGTAGGATGCATGAACCTACTGGAGAGACTGATAGTGAGAAGTAATAGCCAACGAAGACTCAGCCAGTGATAAAAAACTTAAGGAACTCTTCTCGGTCTACTAGGATAGGGGGATGGAGGGTGGGACACAAGAAAGAAGGCGAAAAGACAACTAACATGGAACATTATGGTAGGTACATTACTTTTTAATGTTAAGTTGTCTATCTCGCCTTCATTCTTGCTGGTTGGGACAGCGTCCCTAGCACCTCAATCCTGGGTGGCTCATCGGAACAGACTCTTCAGAACAGTGGAACCAAAATCAGCTCTGCTCCTGGGAGGCCACATCCAGCTTATAATGTGAAATGAAGGTATGAGGATTGGCCCATGTAGCTGCCGCACAAATAATTTCCATTGGCAATCTTGCCTGAAATACCACTGAAGTAGCTAGAGCTCTAGTGGAGTAACCTTTTGGTTTAGCAGGAAGCTCTTTATTCCTTAACTGATATATAAATGTAATAATGGATGTCAACCACCTAGATAAGGTTACTTTCGACACCGGTATACCTTGTTTATCCTTAGCATAGGACAGGAACAACTGGTCTGTTTTTCTGATTTGTTTGGTTCTATGCAAGTAAAAACGTAATTGTCTATGAACGTCTAACTGATGCAATTTATATTCCACTTTGTTGGAATAATTTGGAAAAAACGCAGGTAGGTCAATGGACTGATTCAAATTATTATCAGAAGCAACCTTTTGAAGAAAGGAAGGGTTACTCTGAAGAGAAACTATCACTGTGAAAAATTAGGTAAGGAGGACGAACACAAAGACCCTGAAGTTCAGAAACTCTTCTAGCCGACGTAATTGCAACCAGTAGAAGGGTTTTCCAAGAAAGAAACTTCAAAGAACAAGAAGATGCAGGTTCAAAGGGGGGCAGTATCAGGGAAGCTAAAATCAAATTCAGATCCGACGGAGGCGGGGGATCTCTTACTGGGGGCCTGAGTAGATTGGTCCCTTTAAGAAAGGCTTTACAAAGCTTATAGGACATGATGCTTGTATCAGCTAGGCCCGTATGAAAGTTTGAAATTGCAGCTAGCTGAACTCTAATCGTGGCAGAAGAGGATCCAGCTCGAAAAAGTTCCGCTAGAAATTCTAAGACATGGTGGTCAGGGGCTGAAAATGGATCTATATTCCTGGTCTCTGCCCATAAGGAAAAACGTTTACACTTACTAGCATAAGTTTTTTCTAGTGGTAGACTTATGCGAGGATAACATGATTTCACACACCAAGTGGGAGATGTTCGGAAGCCTGGCTAAGGTCGGAAGTGGAGCAACCAAGCAGTGAGAGCTGGAGAGATTGAAGAGATTGGTGCAGCCCACCCGACTGATGGATCAGGAGGTCTGGAAGAGGGTCCAGGGTTGCCCCAGAAGGTGATGATGCAGGAACGGCAACCAAATTTGTCGAGGCCAGTAAGGGGCAATGAGGATCATCTTGCATCCCAATGTGGTAGCTTTCTGTATTAGTTTGGGAATCAGGGGAAACAGAGGGAATGCATAAAGAAGTCCCTGAGGCCAATCGTGAACTAGAGCGTCTCTGGGTAAGTGTCCGGGAAGAGGTAGGAGAGAGAAGAAATTGTCGCACTTGCTATTGAAGGGGGTGGCAAAAAGGTCACAGCAAGGCTGACCCCATTTGCGGAAGATTTTGTCTGCCACAGTCTGAGACACCACTTGTGCGGCATAAGAATTGCTCTGCTCAGCCTGTCTGCTATAACGTTGGACTTCCCAGGGACGTGCGCTGCTATCAGAAACCGTTGGGAAGAGGAGATCACCCACTGCCAAAGTCCGAGTGCTTCTCGACATAAGGGGTAGGACTTGGTTCTGACCTGCTTGTTGATGTACCATACTACTGACATATTGTCTGTTTGAATTGCAATGGTCCCGGTGGGGAGTTCTGAAGAGCTTGCAATGCTAAAAGCACGGCCCTCATCTCCAAAACGTTGATATGCAGATGGTACTCGTGAGGCTGCCAGGTGCCTTGGACTGTTCTGCCCTGAAAATGCCCCTCCCCACCCAATCAGGGAGGCATCCATGGTCACCGTGGCTACAGGAGGAGGAAGAACAAATGGTCTGCCCTGGTGTAATGATGGGGAAACCATCCACCAAACAAGTTGGTTTTTGCATGACTGTGTGATCATCATCATGCGAGACATTGGGAGTTGCTGGAAGGACCATTGTGTGAACAGCATCCACTGAAGAATCCTCATGTGAAAATGCGCAAGGGGGACTAGTATGCTAGCCGGACCCAATGTTCTTAGGACGAATCTGGCCTGAATTTTTTTGCATCCTAGTAAGACCTGCACATGTAATCTAATGTCTAACACTCTGTCTACTGGAAGTCTTGCTGACATGTCCTTTGTATTTAAAGTTTGCACCTATAAAGGCGATTGACAAGGTGACAATGAAGACTTTCCAAAATTTACTGTGATGCCTAGTTCGGAGCAAGTTTGGATGGTGTAGTCTCTGGCTCGCAGCAGGTGATGCCTGGTGGTTGCAGTAAAGAGTCCATCATCTAAATATGGAAACACCTGGAATCCTTGCCGTCTCAGGTGAGCGTCAACTGCCAAACATTTGGTGAACACCCTGGGGGCTGTGGTGAGACCAAAGGGCAGAGTTCTGAACTGATAATGACTGGCTCCCAGCCGGAAGCGGAGGAAACTTCTGGAGCGTCTGTCCATTTTGATATGGTAGTACGCGTCCTAAAGATCTACAGAGCACATCCAATTGTCCTGACCCAGAAAGGGCAAAATGGACTGTAGCGTGACCATCCAGAACTTCGTTCTTTGAACAGACCTGTTCAGTCTGCTGAGATCCAGAATGGGTCTCCAGTTCCCTGTCTTTTTTGGTACCAAAAAGAACCTTGAGTAAATTCCAGATCCTTGTTGGTCTGCTGGGACCGACTGGATGGGTCTTTTTCTTAGCAGTTTTGAAAATTCTTGAACTGCTTGATTCCTTAGATTGGGTGGAACATCTGGAAGGGATTTGTTGGGAATGTGTGGAGTGCGAAGGAAGGGGATTTTGTAGCCTTCGGATATGATAGACAGTACCCATTTGTCATGTGTTACACTTTGCCAGGCTTTTGGGTACAGCGAATATCTTCCCCCGACAGCCTCCAAAGGTGGACAGCCAGGCAGCACTTCAGGGATGCTGGAAGGGCTTGTCAGAGAAAGATTCTCTTTGGCCCTGATTTTGCGGACCACCTCTGCCCCTAGGGTGGCGTCTATTGTTGTTACCTCCTCTGCTCCTGGAGGGGAACTCTCCACGTGTGTCAGGCACGGCTCCCTGGAGTTTCTAGAACCACATCTTCCGACTCTTGGAATATGGTCTTGAAGGAGTGGAAAAACGGACTCCCACAGCAGAGAGCATCTTATCTTGCCTTCCTGTTAACACCTGGTAAGGGTATCCTTCACCTGTGGTCCACGCCTGGTAAGGTTATCCTTCACTTGTGGTCCAAACAGAGCAGAACCGTCAAAGGGGGTGTTGGTGAAAGGCGCCCTGAAGGGTTCCGCAAAGTTGCATAATTAGAAGTTATGTACCTACCATAACGTTTCATGTTAGTTGTCTTCTCTCACCTTCTTTCTTGCTGGATGGGTTCGGAGCCGATCCTCGGCTCCGACTCGGCACTTGCTTAGCTTGAGAACTCCTTTTACCAGCTCGAGGCAACCCTATATCCCATGATGCAAGGCGGGACTACCTCAGATCTCGTTTGGTAGCTAAAAAACCCTGCTAAGGACTAACCTAGTAGAACTAGGAAAAACAAGTTCCTAACCAAAGACTCCTCTAAAGAAGAGTCAGGAGGGAACAACCTGAGAAGAGGAAACTCTTCAAGATCTGTCCAGGCCAGGGGGAAGGAGGGAGGGATGCAAGAAAGAAGGCGAGAGAAGACAACTAACATGGAACGTTATGGTAGGTACATAACTTCTAAATGTTAAGTTGTCAATCTCGCCTTCATTCTTGCTGGATGGGACCGCGTCCCTAGCACCTGTATCCCGGGTGGCTCA
Source organism: Protopterus annectens (assembly GCF_019279795.1). NCBI lineage: Eukaryota > Metazoa > Chordata > Ceratodontiformes > Protopteridae > Protopterus > Protopterus annectens. The sequence continues at coordinate 1,956,232,411 of NC_056725.1, forward strand.
ATGGAACAGACTCTTGAGAACTGTGGAACCAAAACTGGCACGGTCCCTAGAGGCCAAATCTAATTTGTAATGAGAGACAAAGGTATGAGGAGTGGCCCAAGTAGCTGCTGCACAAATGGTATCAATGGGTGGTCTATCCTGAAAGGCTGCAGAAGTGGATAGACTCCTGGTTGAGTGTGCTTTCGGTTTAGAAGGTAGTTGCTTGCCTCTGAGCGAATACACGTAAGAAATGGTGGAAGACAACCATCTGGATAAGGTCACTTTTGATACTGGGAGACCTTTCCCGTTTTCTGCATAGGAGACAAATAATTGGTCTGATTTCCTGAATTGTTTAGTTCTATGCAAATAGTACCCGAGCTAACGATGGACATCCAAAAAATGAAGCTTTTGTTCAGCTCTGTCAGAATAATTAGGGAAAAAGACTGGTAAATCGATAGATTGATTAATATTAGTTTGAGAAACAACTTTGGGGAGAAAGGACGGATTTGTTCTCAAGGATACCCTGTCCTTGTGAAAAACCAAGTAAGGGGAACGGATGCAGAGAGCTTGAATCTCGGAAACTCTTCTTGCTGAAGTGACAGCCAGTAAAAATATAGTTTTCCAGGTCAATAACTTCAAGGAACATGAAGCAGACTGTTCAAAGGGTGGTAAAATCAAGGATGCTAACATTAAATTCAGATCCCATTGTGGAGGAGGATGTTTTATTGGCGGCTTCAGGAGAAAAACTCCTCTTAGAAAGGCTTTGCATAGTCTATGTGACATAATGTTATGATCTTGCAAGCCAACATGATACTTGGAAATAGCCGCCAGTTGAACTTTTACTGTAGATGAAGAAGATCCTGACTGAAAAACTTCAGCCAGGAAATCTAAAACAGAATGCACAGGAGCAGTGAAGGGATCAATATTCCTTGAGTTTGCCCAAAGGGAAAAACGTCGCCACTTGCTAGCATAAACGGTTCTGGTGGACGACTTCAAAAGAAGCTACTAAGATATCTCTGACAGGATCAGAGATCATAGGAAACCTGGCTAGGGAAGGAAGTGGAGCAACCAAGCAGTGAGGTTGAGAGAATGAATGGCCCGGTGCTGTTGACCCGATTGGTGGATCAAAAGATCCAGAACTGGGTCCAGATGCCAAGGCTGCACCAGGAGGTGATGATGCAGAGTCAGAAACCAAATTTGTCGAGACCAGTAAGGGGCAATGAGAATCAACTTGGCCCTCAAAACGGTGGCTTTCTGAATGACTTGTGGAATCAAGGGAAAGGGAGGAAAAGCGTACAGAAGTCCCCGGGGCCAGTCCTGGGTTAGAGAGTCTCTCAGGGGTTGGCCTGGTAGGGGAAAGAGGGTGAAGAAGTCGGGGCACTTGTTGTTTTGGGGTGTGGCAAAAAGATCGCAACAAGGTGTGCCCCACTTCAGAAAAATCTGGTCCGCTATAGATTGATTGAGAGACCACTCGTGAGGCATGAGAATGGCTCTGCTCAGCCTGTCCGCCAAGAGGTTGGACCTGCCGGGGATGTGCGTTGCTATCAGAAACCGATGAGAGGAGATTGCCCATTGCCAAAGTCTGAGAGCTTCTCGACACAAAGGATAGGATCTGGTCCCGCCCTGCTTGTTGATGTCCCAGACCACGGACATGTTGTCCGTTTGTACTGCAATAGTCCCCGCGGGAAGAAAGTCGTTGAGGGCTTGCAACGTTAAAAGCACCGCTCTCATCTCTAGGACATGTATGTGCAGATGGTATTCTATGGGTTGCCACGTCCCGTGGACCATCCTGCCCTGATAATGCCCCCCCCCACCCGATCAGAGAGGCATCCGTAGTGACTGTGGCAACTGGAGGAGGGGGAACAAATGGTCGGCCCTGATGAAGAGGGGAAGATATCCACCAGTTCAGATGAGTCCTGCACGATTGTGTGACTAATATTTCGTGTCTCATCGGAAGACTGTGGAACGACCACTGAGTGAATAACATCCACTGCAGAAGACGCATGTGGAAGCGAGCCAGTGGTAGAAGAACAATGGCCGCAGCCATAAGACCTAGAACTTTTAGTATCAATCTGGCTTTGACTTTGCTGCTCTGCAATAAAATCCGAACGTATTTTTGGATGTCCAGAATTCTCTGATCTGTTAGTCTGGCTAACAACTTGACGGTGTTTAATTCTGCACCTATAAAGGTGATAGATTGGCAAGGCAGCAGAGAAGATTTTTCGAAATTCACTGAAATTCCCAAACTTTTGCAAAGCTGCAGAGTGTAGTCTCTGCTCTGAAGAAGCTGATGCTTGGTGGTGGCGGAGAGGAGCCAGTCGTCCAAATAAGGAAACACCTGGAATCCTTGACATCTCAGATGAGCTGTGACCACTGCCATGCATTTGGTAAACACTCTGGGGGCTGAAGTGAGGCCAAAGGGCAGGGCTCTGAATTGATAATGACTGGTCCCTAGCCGAAAGCGGAGAAACCTCCTGGAGCGCCTGTGTATCTTTATGTGATGGTACGCGTCCTGGAGGTCTATGGAGCACATCCAGTTGTCCTTGCCCAGAAAGGGCAGAATGGACTGAAGCGTGACCATCCGGAATCTTGCCTTTTTTACAAATCTGTTTAGATTGCTCAGGTCTAATATTGGTCTCCAATCTCCCGTCCTTTTGGGTCCAAAAAGAATCTCGAGTAGACGCCGGATCCTACTTGGTCTGCTGGAACAGTCTGGACGGCTCTTTTTTCTAGGAGCTTTGAAACCTCCTGTTCTGCCAAATCCCTTTGACCGGGTGAGATGTCTGGAAGGGATTGGTGAGGCACAGGATACCTTTCGAAGGGGATTTTGTAACCCTCGGATATGATCGACTGTACCCACAAATCTTGTGAAAGGGAACGCCAGGCTACTGGGTACAGCGAAATCCTTCCCCCGACTGCCTCCAAGGGTGGACAGTCGGGCAATACCTCAGGGGTGCTGAAAGGGCTTCTCAGGAAGAGACTCCCTGTTGCCCTGGTTCTGAGGACCCCCTCTGCCTCTAGGGTGGCGTCTATTATTGTTACCCCCTCTGCCTCTGGGGGTAAACTGACCACGTGTGTCCGGCGCAGCTCCTTGGGCTTTACGGAACCACATCTTCCCTCCCTTCTGACCCTTGGGATAGGGTCTAGAAGGGGTGGAAAAATGGACTCCAACGGCAGAAAGAGTTTTGCCGTCCTGCTCACACCTGGTCAAGGTTTCCTTCAGCTGAGGTCCGAACAAAGCCGAACCGTCAAAGGGGGTATTGGTGAAGGACGCCTTAAAGGGGTCCGCAAAATTACAAAGCCACATCCAGGCTTGACGTCTAAGAGCCACTCCTGTGCCTGCGGCTCTGCTCGCTCCATCGGCTGCATAGGATATGAGCCACATGGAGGAGTTGGTTAAGGAATTCAGGATTGCTAGCTGTGAGGCAATCTTTTCTTGAGCCCCAGCAGCAGAAGGATCCTGGACCACTTCACCTAGTTCCTTGAGAATATCTCTTTGAAGCCTGGTGAAGTGACAAAGGTAGTTCAGCGAACGCATAGCAAAGGTCGCTGAAGAAAACATCTGCTTTCCATACCTGTCCATGGTCCTAGAATCTTTGTTAGGAGGATGGACAGGTACTGAAGGATCCGCAAGTTCCTTCTTGGTGGCTGCCGCCACCACCATAGCATCCACAGAGACACCCTTAGAAAGAAACTGCTTGTCTGTAGGGGCCGTAATAAATTTGGATGGTCTCCTGGGGACAGGTTCCACAGAATCTGGAGCTGCCCACGCCTTCCGAGCCACTACCTGCATAAGTGGGTCGAAAGGCGGAGACACCCAGGAGGTGGAGGGTCGGGATCCAAAAGCCTCCAGGTATACAGACTCATCCTCGGAGGGGTCAATGGAGGGCCAATTCCCCCTCTGTTTGAGGAGCTCAAGGATGTCTGAAAAGGAGACATCCTCAGAGGGGGACCGTGGGGAACCCTCAGACTCATCTAAGTCGGTATCAGATGTAGTAGACTCGGGGGAGTCTGTGTGTTTCCTCTTACACGTCCTCTTCAGAGGGGGTTCCCCTGAAGGATCAGGAGAAACCTCGGAAGAGGAAGTTATTCCCAATGGGGAAACCTGGGGCGATGGATCCCTGGGCCTGAGAGCAAGAGGCTGGCAAGAGGCGTCTACAGGCACCGAAGAGGGAGGAGCTAAAGGGATGGACCGTTGATCTGGCTCAGGTGCCAGGACACTCCTCATCACCTCAAAGGCTCCCCTCCCTGGGAGGCCGGAAAATTCCCGTTCCGAGGAAATAGGAATTCCTGGCTCCACTGAGAGGGAAGGCTCCAAGGCCGATGTCGGTGCCGAGCTTACCAAAGCCGAAGCCCCGAGAGGGAGAGCGGGGTCGGACAAGGGTCCGATGCTACTAGCCCCCTCGGAGCCGACAAGGGAAACTCGACGACCGGATCCCTCCAAGGAAGGTCTCATGGAAGAGATCGGAGCCGAAAAAGGATGTATCTGTTCCGGCGCCGACACGGTCGCTGTCCCGAGAAGCTCCGGCTCCGAACTCTGGAGGGGAGTCGGAGGAGGAAGTTCAAGGGGTAAAGCAATAGCCGAAGTCTGCTGAGACGGGCTATGGAGGATTTGGGCCAGTGCCTGCGACTTCAACAGCCTGCTTACCACCCTCTCTAAATCGCGGTCAGACAGCCTGGATGATCTCGAAGATCGGCTCCGATGACTCCGCTCCGACAAAAGAGGAGACCCCGGAGCCGAGTGGATAGACTCCAAAGAAGGGGACCGAGATCTCTTCTTGGACGAAGCCATCGGAGCCGACGTCCTCTGGGTTCCAGATGGAGCCGAAGGTTTCGGCCCGATACTGGATAATATGGCTCCAGCCGGAGCCGACAAGGCAACAGCAAATTGGGTGTCTGCACCGATCGGAACCGACCCCACCACCTGAGAAGAAAGATCGGCTCCGGCCGGAGCCGATCTCGACTCCGAAGGAGTCGGAGCCACCGGGGAAGGCTTAGAAGCTGTAGCCTGAACCCTAGGTGACTTAGAAGGTTTACTGGACCCAGTTTTAGTGGGTGAACCTTCTGGCTTTAGTAAGCCACAGAGGATCAATTTATTCCTCCTTTCCTGCAGGACTCTCTGGCTAAAAGAGTGACAAAGCACAGGAGTCCTGCAGGTGTAAAGGCCCCAGGCAGTAAACACAAGAAGTGTGACCGTCTGTCAGAGACATTTTCTGACAGCACGAGTCACACTTCTTGAAGCCTGAGACCTTTACTTCCTTAGACATAGTCCAAGAAAAAGAGTAAAATAACTCTCACACACACCCCAAAACAGTCACACAATTAATCCCAAACACAGACACACAGATAGGGATTAAGAAGGGAGGCCTAGGCCTAACTGAAAATTTTTATAAAAACGAAGTTTTTAAAACTATATGGGGAAATAGGGTGGGCTGAATAAACACTACACACTATAAAAAGGAACAAGGGAGAGATAAACCCTGACTAAGCTGTTTGAATAAATCAAACTTACCTCAGCTGGCAAAAAGGAGACCTCTTCGAAAAGCGGCAAACGAGATCTGAGGTAGTCCCGCCTTGCATCATGGGATATAGGGTTGCCTCGAGCTGGTAAAAGGAGTTCTCAAGCTAAGCAAGTGCCGAGTCGGAGCCGAGGATCGGCTCCGAACCCATCCAGCAAGAATGAAGGCGAGATTGACAACTTAACATCTGCATCCAAGCGTGCCTCCTCAAAGCCACGCCTGTGCCTGCGGCCCTACTCACTCCATCGGCTGTATAAGAGATGAGCCGCATGGAGGAGTTCACTACCGAATTAAGAGTCGCCAGCTGGGAGTCAACATTAGCCTGGGCCCCCTCAGCTAATGGATCTTGAAGGGTATCTCCTAGCTCTTTAAGGAGATCCCTTTGAAGGCGGGTGAAGTGGCACAAATAGTTCAGTGACCTCATGGAGAAGGTCACTGAGGAAAACATCTGCTTCCCATATTTGTCCATCGTCCTAGATTCCTTATTAGAGGATGGACAAACGAAGTTTCAGCCAACTCCTTTTTTGTGGCCACTGCTACCACCATGGCATCAACGGGAACACCCTTGGTCAGAAATTGCTTGTCTTGTGGGGCGGTAATAAATTTTGTGGGCCTGCGGGGAGTTGGTTCCATTGTGTCCGGAGCTGACAATGCCTTTCGAGCCACCACAGACATCAGTGGATCGAAAAGCGGAGACACCCAGGAGGTGGAGGTTCGGGATCCAAACGCGTCCAGGAATACAGACTCATCCTTGGAAGGGTTAAGGGTAGTCCAGTTCTCCCTCTGCCTAAGAATCTCAAGGATGTCTGAAAAGGAGACGTCCTCAGAGGGGGATCTCAGGGACCCTTCAGACTCCTTTAAGTCGGTATCTGAAATGACAGACTCAGGGGAGTCAACATGCTTCCTCTTGCATTTCCTCTTTCGAGAGGGCTCCTCTGAATGAACGGGGGAGGCCTCGGAAGAGGAAGATACACCCAAAGGGGAGCCCTGGAGCACTTGTTCCCCACGCTTGGGGTCTGGAGGAGGGGCAGAGGCAGGAGCAGGCACCATGGGGGGAGGAGCCGATGAGGCTGACTCGGATGGCAGCACACTTCTCATGACCACGAAGGCGCCTCTTCCCGATATCTGAGAAGGCTCCGGCGAGACTGGAATCCTCCCCGGCACAGAGAGATGGCTCTGAAGCTGATGTAGGAGCCGAACTCACCTGCGCCGAAGCTCCGAGAGGGAGAACGGGGTCGGACAAGGGTCCGATGCCACTCGCCCCCTCTGAGCCAACGAGGGAGTCCCGGCACCCAGATCCCTCCAAAGATGGCACCATGGAAGAGATCGGAGCCTTCGATGGAACCGAAAGGGGAGGTATCGGTGCCGACAGTCCCACGATCCAAGCCTCAGCATGCTCCGGCTCAGAGCTCAAGGGATGAGTCGAATGAGGAACTACTGCAGATATAGGTAGAGCCGAACCCTGATGAGGGGGGCTGGATAGCATTTTAGCCAGGGCCTGCAATTTTAAAAGCCTGCTCACCACTCTCTCCAAATCATGGTCAGGTAGTCTAGACAGAGAAGAGTGTGATCGGTGACTTCTCTCCGATTGCAACAAAGGCGACCCCGGAGCCAAATTAATCAACTAGACTAAGGATGGTGATCTGGAACGTTTTAGACTCCCTGACGGTTCCGACAGAAGAGTCGGGGCCGACTGGGAGATAGGTACTTCGGCTCCAGCCGGAGCCAAAGTTGGCTTTGAGATAGGTACTTCGGTTCCAGTCTGAACCGAAGTTGAAGCAGATGCCACACCCGACGACTGCTGAGAACTGGGAGCCGGCGGCTTCGATGGCTTGGAAGTTTTCACTGACTTGAGTCGTGGCCAGTGATCCTTCAGGTTTATGCAAACCCATAAGGATAAGCTTATTCCTACGCTCCTGCAAGACTCTTGGACTAAAGGCGTAGCACACCGAACAAGAGTCCTGCAGGTGTAGGGCGCCCAAGCAATAGACATAAGTGTGACCATCTGTCAGTGACATTTTCTGACAGCATGAGTCACACTTCTTGAATCCCGACACTTCCGTGTCTTTAGACATTCCTGTAAAGGAAAAAATCAAAATACAAAGAAAGCGTACTAAGGGAAGTTGGTAACTAGAAAAAAAAAAAAAAAACAGTCCACACAAGTTACCACACCCTAACAGCACACACACTTTATAATATAAGAAAGGCTAAATGGACCTACAACTACCACAATTCCTATTGAAAAAATTTTCTACCTTAAAAAAGGAATAGAGGATAAGCCTCTAACTGAAACGGCTTACCTTAAAGAGGAAAACGTGAGTGGGGGAGGGGGGAACTAAGAAAAACGAGTTTTCAAGGGGGGATTAAACACTAAAATACCTACAGATACTACAAATATGTATGAACACTAAATATTCTAACTAATAATATACAAAAAGTTCTTAATATATATCAAAGTGAAAAAATATGACCCGAGCCAGTAAACGCAACCCCGTAGCAGAAGAGGCAAACGAGATCTGGGTATCTAGTGCCAGGCATCATGGGATATAGGGGGGCCTCGAGCCAGTAAGCAGCTCTCGAGCTTTTGAAAATGGCAGAGTCGGAGCTGAGGATCAGCTCCAAACCCAACCAGCAAGAATGAAAGCGAGATAGACAACTTAACATTAAACCTCTCCTTCATCTACAAGCAAATACACCACATAGGTTGTATAGGTTAGAGAAGTACAGATAAGTCCCAGCAAAGAAAAGGGGGATGGTGGGTAACCTGGACTGCAACAGTGAATACACTAACATCTACATTTATGGTAGGTACACAACTGTACTATGTTCACTGTGTTTCACTGTTGCAGTCATTACACTTGGGTTGAATCCCAAAGCTGAGGTTGGGTGGCTGGGTCTAAATAGGATTAGGAGAGGCAATAAGGCCCTGCAGAACTGCAGTGGCAAAGCCTGCTCTGGATTTAGAGTAGAGAGGTAAGTGGTAGTGCTTGGCAAAAGTGCGCACTGAACTCCAGGTTGCAGCCTCTAAAATGTTTGGTTGGTACTCCTCTGAGGAATGCTGCTGAAGTGGCTGCTGCTCTGGTGGAGTGTGGCGTAATGCCCTTAAGCACTGATCTGCCATGTTGTGAAAGCAGAAATGAATGCAGTGGCCTATCCATTTTGAAATAGTCTGCTTTGAGATGGCCTTTCCTTGTGATCCTGCAGCATATGCCACTAAGAGTTGCTCAGTCTTTCTGAAAGCTTTAGTTCTGTCGAAGTAGAAGTGTAGCTGTCTGTGTATGTCCAAAGAATGCAGGAGTCTCTCACTCTTATTCTGTGGGTTTGGATAAAAAGTAGGTAAATGAATGGTTTGGTTAAGGGCCACACTGGACACTACCTAAGGTATAAATGTCGGGTTCGTCCTCAGAGAAACCCTGTCTGGATAGAAAATGATAAAAGGTTCCACGGCCATGAGTGCCTGTAACTCAGACTCGTCTTGCAGAGGTTATTGCTAGGAGCAGAGCTGTTTTCAAAGATAAAAACTTTACTTCAGCTGTATTGTCTGGCTCAAAAGGTGGCAGTGTGAGTTTTTCCAAGACATAACTGAGGTCCCATTCAGGTATTGGTGCTCTCCTTGGGGGTCTTAGGTTTATGGCCCCTCTGAGGTACTGCCTTAGCAATGGATGTGAAAAGATAGGTGGTTCCATATTGTAATGAGCTGAAATGGCAGAGGCATGGATTTTTATTGATGAAAAGGATAGGCCTTTGTCCAGCATCTCAGTTAGGTATTGTAGAATCTGAGGAATATTTGGTACAAAACATGTCAATTCCCTGTGCCTGGTTCCAAGCACAGAATCTTTTCCATTTTTCTGCATAAGATTTTCTGGCACTGGGCCTCCTGGCCTCCAAAATAACATCCATCACTGCTTTAGAGAGAGAGGTGTGTCCTGAATGGCTACATTATCTGCCATGCTGCCAAATTTAAGGTTTTGAGATGGCTGCACAGGATCTGGATTGTTTCGTTGGGTCAGTAAGTGAGGAATTGGAGGCAATGTCCAAGCTGGGCCTTGAGACAGGCTCTTTAGGATCGGGTACCAGTGCTGGCGGGGCCAGTCTGGAGCAATCAGAATCATTTTTGGCTTCTCTTGTCCGACCTTTAGGAGTACCTTGGGAAGGAGAGGCAGAGGTGGAAAGGCATATACTTTTAGGGTTTCCAGCTGAATGATAGAGCATCCACTTTCCATGCTTGCTTGTGATAAGTCCTTGTGCAGACTCTCTGTAGTTGGCAGTTGTGAGGGGAGGCAAATAGATCTATGTCTGGGCATCCCCATTTCTTTGTCATCATGCTGAAGACTTGTGGATCCAATTTCCACTCGAGGGGATCCGTGAGGTTTCTGCTTAGTCTGCCAGAGTATTTTTCTTTCCTGGCAGGAATTGTGCTTGCAGGTGTACTTGATAAGTCAATGCTGTGTCCCACAAAGTCATGGCTTGTCTGCAGAGGGGGTAGGAATGAGTGCCTCCCTGTTTATGTACCACATGACTGTAGTATTGTCCGTCCTTATCAGTAGTTGTCCTGGATGCAGTAGATCCTTGAAAGCTGTCGGGGCATTCTGAGCAGCTAGCATCTCTTTTTGATTGATATGAAGATGCATTTGGCTTGTGGGCCATGCGCCCTGAATACATTTTCCTGCCATGTGGGCCCCCCAGGCATAACCTGATGCATCTGTTATTGACTGCCTGGCTGTGGGTAGGGTGAATGGCTGCCCCTTGTTGTGGTGACAGGCCTGTGCCCACCATCAAAACTCCTGTTGCAGGCAAGGAATGAGGGTAATTAAGGTTTCCAGGCTGTGACAATGTTGAGTCAACACTTTTAGATACCACTGTTAGTGTCCTCATATACAGTCTGGCATATGGAATTACCAGAACGCAGGATGCCATGAAGCCCAAAGCCTGCAGAATTTTTCTTGCCGATAACTGGGTCTTTGCTGCCAACATTTTGAAGTAAGAAGTCAGTTGCCTTTGTCTGGCGTGAGATAAGCCATCTGGGCAGTTGTATTTAAGCTTGCACCCAGGAATATTATCTCATGAGAGGGTACTAGTTTTGATTTCTTTTCGTTTTACTGTGTACCCTAGGCAAATTAACAATCTTTTTACAAACGCCAGATACTTTAGTAGAATGTCCTTGTTCTCTGCTAGAATACGGCAATTGTCAAAGTAAGGATATATTTGAATTTCTCTTTGCCTGCAAAATGCAATTACTGGTGCCAGGCATTTTGTGAAGACCCTGAGCGCAGTAGATAAGCCAAAGGGCAGTGCAGAGAATTGGTAGTGCATTGAGCCAGCTATGAATCGTAGGTATCTTCTGCAAGATTGTCTGATTGGGATATGCAGGTATGCCTCTTTTAGGTCCAAAGTTACAAGTCAAGCCTTCTTGCCCAGCATGGGCAGAAGCTGCTGTAGAGATAACATTTTGATTTTTGGGACGTCCAAAAATGTATTTAGAATAGGCAGGTCCAGTATTGGTCTCCAGGCTTTGTCCTTTCTGGGTACCACGAAAAGTCTTTAGTAAAATCCTTGTCCCTGCTCTTGCTGTGGTACTTGCTGAATGGCCCTCATGTCCATGAGGGATGAAACTTGTTTTTGTGCCTCTGCCCATTGATTGTGTGGCAGGTCTGGCATACCTTTTGCCCTTGGCAGGGTGTGAAAGTGGAACCTGTAGCCCTGGGACACTGTATTCAAGACCCATTTGTCCTGGGCGATCATGTGCCAGTTTTGTGAAAAAAGTGCTAGTTTTCCCCCTAAGGGGGCTGCCAAAAGATAAGTGCTTGGTGCTGGCAGAGGAAAGTCAATGGAATGGTTTCCTGTATGGCTGAGATTAGTCTTCTCCGCTTTTGGAGGTAGAAGCTCCCTACTGTTTAGGCCTGTATTATCCCTGGAGCTGGGATCTGCCTCTGGGGCGTCTGTATCTGCCTCTGTGGCCTGTGACACTGGAAAGGACCAATTCTTTGTAGGGCAGTTCCTGCTAAATCTGGGTGGCTGTACCTGTAAGAAATCCTTTACTGTTTGCATAGACTTCGCTTTGTCCTCAATTTTCTTCAACATCTCCTCTGCTTTAACACCAAATAATGTATCATGCTGTAATGAAGCAGCTAATAATTTTTGCGTTTACATGATCAGGCAAATTCTGTTCCTTTAACCAAGCATGCCCCCTAATGACAGAACCCGTAACTGCAGCCCTGCAAGAGGCCTCCAGAGAATCAAAACCACATTGCAATGTATGCCTTCCCACTTGTTCAGTTGCATGCAATAAATCCTGCATTTCCTTATTTTCTGCATAATCAGAATATAACAGCATTTTCTGTTTTAGCAGTGACATGAAGTATTGCTGATATTTAAGCATATGAAATTAATAGTTTAAAGCCCTCACAGCCAAAGTAGAAGTAGTGTAAACCTCCCCCCCATCTGTCTAGCGCCCTTGAATCCCTATCAGAGGGGATAGGGTTTTTTGCAGTAGAAGCCTTTATCCCTTTGGGACCCTGAGAAATGGTTTCTGGGTCAGCAGCAGAGTTTTTATAAAGGAATTTGTGTGAATCTGGAACCTTGTAGTATCTGTCTGGTTTAACAGGGGCAGGGGGTAAAGAGTAATGAGAAAGGCCGGACTCTGAAAATACATGTAGACTGTCTAACACAGGAGGAATAGTCAGAGGCCTGTGTTGAGGTAGTAAAAGAAAATCTCTAAGCCTTTTCTTAGATTCTGAATAGTCTTGGCTCTCCCAGTGAAAGTGCTTCCTCATGGTATGCAGGGTTTCCCCAAAAGAGTAATCCTCAGGCAGGGAGGCTGAAGGGATAGATTCTTCAGCATCAGAATCCTCATAAGGAGGAAGAGAGTATCCCTGTTCAGAGGAGGAGTCAGAGGAAATGGACACCTGTTCTGAAGATTCATATTCTGTCTCCTGCCTAGGCCTCTTGTCAGGAGGGGGATGGGAACCCCTGATCAAGGTAATTAGGTCTTCGACCATTTTGAGAATCTGTTTTTTAGGTATGGAAGTCTGTCCAAGAGAATGCTGTACTTGTTTCTTTGTCTTTAGAACTGCTTTAGTCTTTGCTTTGGAAGCTGAAGTAGGCTTTACATACAACTGTGTAGGTCTGAAATCACACTTAGAAGCCGATGCCTGCTCAGTGGCTCCGGACCCATCTGAGGGAATATTTTCCGAGTGTCCAATACCTTGAGTATCCACAGGCCTAGCTGGCTCCACATGGGAGTCATCAGAGACTTGTGGCTCTGAGGTAGCGGGCGTCAGGGGCTGCGAAAGTGCCTCACTGAGAACTGGCGACTGGCTTAGCGGAAGCTTAGTCGGTTTTGGACCTCAGAAGCCTGTCCTTTTTTTTCCTTGCGCTTTTTAGAAACTCCGGTCATCGGTTGTTCTGACTGCATTATATAATTGAATCTTCGGTCAAAGTAATGAAAAGCAAAATCGTACCTACGCTTAATAGTGCATTGGTTAAATCTAGCACAAAACCGACTGCTAGCAATGCTGTGATCAGGGCCTAGGCAAGGAATACAGCAAGAGTGAACATCCTTGAGGCATTTGCTTCCCACAAGAAAAACAACTTAACTTTTTCTGACATCAGTCTGGAGCAAGAAGTTTCCCCAATGGGGTATTTAGCTTTAATGAAGACTTCTGAGATTTTCAAAGAGGAATTTCAGATCAGGAGTCGGCCGACCAGCACTTTGCCAACTGCTTTTGCTTCGGGCACCGCGCGGCAAGAAAGACTGAAGAAAATGGCGTCGGCTGCATCTTTTATACCCCTGGCACACTGACGTCAGGGAAGAGGAGACAGCAACCGACGCCGGACCTAGACTTTGGAATTCAGGCCGATTGCAGGTAGCCTGCCAGCAGGATAACCCAAGTGTAATGACTGCAACAGTGAAACATGAACATCTGCTGCATTTGTTGAGGGGAGTGGAGAAAGATTCACACAGCAGAGTCCGTTACCAACCTGCTGACTCCTGGTATGCGCTTCTTGAACGTTCAGTCCAAAAAGACTGGATCCATCAAAGGGGCACTGAAAGGATGTCTTGAAGCTTTCCGCACAGTAGCAACGCATCCAGGTACAACTACATATGGTAATACAATCAGCTGTATCAGAGAACAAATGCGTGGCTGTGCTGGTGGACAACTGCAAAGCAGGTGAAGTCCACCATCTTCTGGACATTCACAAATAATATAGCCAAAAGGGATTTGATAATTTACTTTATCAAATCCCTCTGGAATTTGGACACCAGCCCAATAATTCTGCACTCACAGCAAACATCGCCGAAGCATTAAGTCGGTTTCCCAGACCTATCCATCTCTCCAGACTCCCTGTTAGGGGGATAGGCAGAGAAAGTACAGTTGTGTACACGTACCATAAATGTAGATGTTCAAGTGTATTCACTGTTGCAGTCATTACAGTTCGGTTATCTGCCTGCAGGTAGCCCTCAGCCAGCCTGAATATCAAAGCCTTGGGTCCTGCATCGGATGCTGTCTCCTCTTCTATGACGTCAGGTCGTCAGGGGTATAAAGCATGCAGCAAACGCCATTACATCAGTTCTTCTTGCCCCAGATGTCCGGAGCACTCATAATGGGAAGCAATTATATATACAAGGTTACACCCCCAACAAAAAGCAAATACACCAGAAAGCTGAAATGCACTAAACAAGAAGAAAGGTTTAGCACAGAGAAGTCAGGGAGCTGGAGGGAGAGTAATCAGGACTGCAGTGAATACACTGACATCTACATTTATGTTAAGTCTACACAACTGTACTATGTTCTTCGTGCTTCACTGATGGTCATTACATTTGGGTAGATTCCCAAAGCTAAGGAAGGGAGGAGGCAGTTAGAGCATTAGGACCAGCTATTAAGCCCTGCAAGACTGCGGTGGCAAACCCAGCTCTGGATTTAGAAAAAATAGGCAAGTGGTAATGCTTGGTATGTACAGAGCTCCAGGTAACAGCTTCTAGTATGTCCGTGGTAGGGACACCTCTGAAAAAGGCTACAGAAGTAGACGCAGCCCTGGTAGAATGTGATCTTATCCCCTGTGGGGTAGGTTTTCCATGGTGCTTACAGCAGAAATGAATGCAATGGCCTATCCACTTAGAAATGGTTTGCTTTGAAATGGCCTTCCCCTCTGCCCCGGCAGCAACGGCAACCAACAGTTGTTCAGTTTTCCTGAGAGGCTTAGTCCTGTCCAAATAAAATCTAAGTTATCTGTGCACGTCCAAAGAGTGCAGAATTAGTTATTTTTTGTTTTGTGGATTAGGAAAGGTCGGCAAATGAATGGACTGATTAAGGGCCACACTGGATACCACCTTGGGCATAAAGGAAGGGTTGGTCCTGAGGGACACCCTTATCTGCATGGAAGATTAAGGGCTCCATTGCCATGAGGGCCTGTAATTCAGACACTCTTCTTGCTGAAGTGATGGCTAGAAGGAAGGCTGTTTTCCAAGAAAGGAATTTCAACTGCAGTTCCAGCTGGCACAAAAGGAGGTAGAGTGATCTTTTCCAATAGAAAATTAAGGTCCCAGCTGGAGTAGGCGCTCTCATGGGTGGTCTTAAATTTTTGGCCCCTCTGAGAAATTGTTTCAGCAAGGGGTGAGAGAAGAGTGGTGGTTCAGTATTATAATGTGTTGAAATGGCGGAGGCATGAAATTTTAATTGGAGAAGGAAATGCCCTTGTGGAGCATCTGTTAAATATTGAAAAATATGCGGTAAGCTGGGCACAGATGTGCCCATCCCCCCCCCCCAGTCTGGCTCCAGAAACAGGGAAGGGGTCTGAGGCAGGTGCCATGGCTCCAACAGTGAGATAATGCGCAGGAGGGGGTACCAGTGCTGGCGTAGCCAGTCTGGAGCAATCAGTATTGTCCTTGGTTTGTCCTGTTTGATCTTTAGCAGAACTTTCGAGAGGAGAGGCAGGGGGGGGGTGCATAAACTGAGAGGCTTTCCCAGGTGAAGGACAGGGCATCCACTTTCCAAGCTTGTCTGTGGTGAGTCCTTGTGCAGAATTTGTCCAATTGGTAGTTGTGAGGAGAGGCAAACGGGTCTATCTCTGGGTTCCCCCTTTTGTTTCTCAATATGTTGAATATCTTTGGTTCCAGTTTCCACTCGTGTGGGTCCATGAGATTTCTGCTTAGGTCATCTGCCAGTGAATTTAACGTGCCTGGCAGGAATTGAGCTTGTAGGTGCACTTGGTAGCTCAAGGCTCTGTTCCACAGAGCCATGGCTAGTCTGCACAGAGGGTACGAGTGGGTTCCCTTCTGCTGGTTTATGTACCACATAACAGTGGTGTTGTCAGTCTTTACCAATAATTGTCCTGGAAGAATGTGGTTCGTGAAGGCTGTCAGAATTCTGTACAGCTAACATTTCTTTTTGACTGACATGCAGGTGCATTTGACTCTGGTCAAATTTGCCCAGAATGCACTGCCCTGCCAAGTGAGTCCCCCATACAGAGTCTGATGCGTCTGTTATGGTTTGGGCGGCAGGGGGTAGAGTGTATGTCAGTCCCTTGTTGTGGTAGCAGGCCTCTGCCCACCAAAGGAACTGTCTTTATACAAGGAATGATAGGGATCATTGGATCCAGGTCCTGAAAATGTTGACACAATAGGCTTTTTAGATGCCATTGTAGTTTCCTCATATGCAGTCTTGAATATGGAATTAGTAGGAAGCAAGAGACCATGAAACCCAAGGCTTGCAGGATTTTCCTTGCAGATAGCTGGGTCTTTGTGGCCAGTAGTTTGAAGTAAGCTGTCAAACTTGTCTCTCTGGAGTGAGGTAAACCATCTGGGAAGTTGTGTTCAAGCTTGCTTCCAGGAATACAATTTGTTGGCAGGGTACTAGATGAGATTTCTTTTCGTTCATGGTGTACCCCAGTGAGGTTAGCAGTTTCTTTACAAATACCAGATGACTTTGTCTAATACAGGCAGAAAGCCAGGACTTGCTACTATCGTTCAGGTATGGGTATATTTAAACATTGCTTTGCCTGCAAAATGCAATGACTGTAGCTAGGCACTTTGTGAATGCACTGGGTACAGTAGATAAGCCAAAGGGAAGTGCAGAAAATGGACAGTGCCTGTAGCCTGCTCTGAAGCGTAGGTATTTCCTGCAAGATTCCCTTATTGGAATGTGCAGGTAAGCTTCCTTTAAGTCTAAGGTTGCCAACCAGACATCTTTGCCTAACATAGGAAGCAGCTGATGAAGAGTTAGCATTTTGAATTTTGGGATTACCAAAAAGGTGTTCAGAGTAGAGCGATCCAGGCTAGGTCGCCAGGAGCTCTCTTTTCTGGGTA
Source organism: Protopterus annectens (assembly GCF_019279795.1). Classification (NCBI taxonomy): domain Eukaryota; kingdom Metazoa; phylum Chordata; order Ceratodontiformes; family Protopteridae; genus Protopterus; species Protopterus annectens. The sequence continues at coordinate 1,956,249,214 of NC_056725.1, forward strand.
CCAGGCAAAGTCTTGAGTAAAAACCTTGTCCCCTTTCCTCTGCTGGGACAGGTTGAATAGCCTTGATACTTGAGAGAACCTGCTGTTGAGCCTCTGGCCACTAATTTGGGGGTAGGTCTGGCCAACCATTTGGGGGTTGGTAAGGTGTAGAAGTGGAATCTGTATCCTTGGGAAACTATTTAAAACCCATTTGCCCTGGGTAATTAGGTCCCAGTTTTTTTACATGCAGCGCAATCTTTCCCCCTAATAGAGCAGTCAGTTGAGCAGGGCTTGGAAGGTTTAAGGTTAAGTCATTGTGACAGTTTTCTATGGGGGGGGGGTCTTATTACTTTCATCTTTGGAAGTGGGAGCCCCCCACTGCTTAGGCCTTGAGACTGTAGCCTAGATCTGCTGATCCTGGGTTTGGACTGAAGGCCTGGAAGAGACAGGAAAGGACCACTTCTTAGAAGGCCAATGTCTACTAAATCTGGGAGGCTGTACTTGCAGGAAATCTTTAACAGTCTGCATAGGATTAAGCTTTTTCCTCCATCTTTTTAAGTACTTCTGCTTTGTTGCCAAACAGGCAGTCTTGGTTTAAGGGGGCATCCAGTAATTTAGCTTTAACATGATCTGGCAAATTTTGCTCCTTAAACCAAGCATGCCTTCTAAGAACAGAGCCAGTGACAGTAGCCCTGCAAGATGCTTCTTAAGAGTCAAAACCACATTGCAAAGTATATTTACAAAATTGTTCAGCAGAATCCATTAAATCCTGTAATTCTTTATTTTCAGCACAGTCAGGAATCAACATAATTTTCTGTTTAAGGAGACCAATAATATGCTGCTGATAATTTTAACATATGAAACTGGCAGTTTAAGGCCCTAATGGCCAAAGTAGCGGAACTGTATACCTTCTTACCCCATCTGTCCAAGGCGCTGGAATCTCTATCAGGGGGGATAGGGTTTCTGGCAGTAGTAGCCTTAATACCTTTAAGTCCCTGAGAAACGGTCTCTGGGTCTGCAGTAGGATTCTTGAAGAGAAACTTGAGTCAGGAACTCAGGAATACCAGTCAGGTTTTCTGAGAGCAGGAGGTAAAGTGTCTGGGGCCAGGCTAGATTCCAGGACGGCATCTACAATGTCCAGAACAGGAGGGATAGCTAAAGGCCTGTGTTGAGGTAGGAGTAAGAATTCCCTAAGCCTCTTTTTAGAGTCAGAGTAATCCTGGCTTTCCCAGCAGAAATGCTCCCTACAAGTGTGCAAGGTTTCACCAAAAGAAAAATCTTATGGAGGGGAAGCAGAGGCTATGGAGTTCTCTGCATCAGAATCCTCATAGGTAGATAAGGGCAAATCCTGGAAATCAGAAGAAACAGGAATTTAAGAATCCTGATCAGAAGAATCGGAAGGAAAAATCAGTTCTATGTCTCTTAGAGGGTGAAGGCTGGCTTCCCCTAATTAAAGTAATAAGGTCTTAAAGCAATTTTTTTTTTTTTTTTTTTTTTTTTTTTTTTTTTTTTAAGCTTATGGGCCTGACCATACGGTTTGGATGCTTGTTTTCTAGGTGCGAGTCGAGATTTAGGTCTTGAAGATGCCATTGGTTTGAAATGCAAGTCAGTAGGTATGAATACACCCTCAGAAGCCAGTGCCTGCACACTGGCTCCCGACGATCCAAGGTAGACATCCGCAGGTTCCATAGTCGAAGCATCTCGTTGCATACCGGACTCTGAATGGGTCTCAGTAGAGGCCAGCAAATCAGGAGTGGCAGATATCAGGGGCTGCGAAAGCACCTCATTGAGTACCGGTGAACTGGCGACTAGCTTAATGGAAGCATCGTCGGCAGCTTTGGACATATGCAGTCTGTCTCTATCTTTACGTTTTTTTCAGAATGTCAGTAGTCAGATGGCTTACCGAAGCCATTTCTGCATAATTAAACAGAGTACCGAAATAGTTTGATGCAAAAATGAACAGACGAATAGTTCGAGGATTGAATAAAAAAACGACAGCGAAGGACGTAGTGTTCTGGGCCTAGGCAAGGAATGCAGTACGAATGAAAATCTTTGAGAGGTATTTGCTTTCCGCAAGAAATACAATTTTTAACTTTTACCGACATCTGTTTAGAGCAAGAAAAAGGACCCCCAACGGGATACTTAGCTTTTTTGAAGACTTCGGTTCTGAAACTCGAAAACGAAAATTTCAGGAGTCGGCCGACCAGCACTTGCTAACGGCTTCTGCTTTGGGCACCGCACGGCAAGAAAGACTGATGTAATGGCGTCGGCTGCACGCTTTACACCCCCCCCGATAACCTGACGTCATGGAAGAAGAGAGAGCATCCGACGCAGGACCCAAGACTGATATTCAGGCCGGCTGAGAGCTACCTGCAGGCAAATAACCCAACTGCAATGACTGCAACAGTGAAACACGAAGAACATCTTTCTTCTGATAATTTCTTTTTTGTAGCTGCTGCTGCCACCATAGCATCTACTGGAGGACCTTTGCTCCAATGTTTTCTATCTTTGAGAGCTGACAAAATTTTACCTGCATTCGAAGGGATCGGTTCCACCGCATTAGGATCCTTCTAGGCTGATGTACCACATGATCAATTATGGGATCAATGGGAGGTACCACCCAAGATGATGGGCCGGACCCAAAAGCCTCCAAATATACTGACTTGTCTGGTGAAGGGTCTTGGGTAGATCATTCCCCTCTCTGCTTCCTCAATTCAAGGATTTTAACTGTCTTTTTCCCTTCTCTATTTATTTTTGTTCAGTTTTAAGAAACGTAAGTACTGCAAAAAAAAAAAAAGTGCTTCTTCTCATTCTTCTTGCTTGCATGGGGAAATGACTGGAATGAGGACAGACTGATTTACTAACAACTTTTAAGAGAAAGCAAATAAATTAAAGAATATTAAATATGAGGCTTTTTTTCCTAACAAATTAATGCATGCTTAGTAGCAATTCTGTATCTGACCCTCATGCCTCCGTGGAAACAATCTGATAATGAGAAATTGGCCGATGGTTCTTCCTGCCCCCATGGAGAAAATCTGCTAAACAGAAATTGGTTACAGCCTGGTGGAGAGTAACTGACTAGAGGGAAAAAAACTGACTAGGAGATGATGTTCTTGCAAACATTCAGGGGTTTTGCCTGCTGGGAGAGCTACAAAGATAAGTCAAAACCAGTTAGCACATAGCAGAAGCACAGGGTGCATGGATAACCTTTCTTTTAGGTTAACTCAAGTCTGTCAGTTTGGGACATTTGTTTCCATTTGGAGGGTAAAACTTCAATATTTGAAGATGTACAGTTTTCTGTGTCAGTATTCAATAAGTTTTAGGGGGGTATTTTTTTGTCGGAGGGCTTTCAATAAAGCAAAACATTTTGTAAGATGCTGCATAGGCTCAAATGGATATGATAAAAAACTACATGAAAGTTCAACCTGCCAAACACTGCATGCATGTAACACAAAAGCTTTAACTAGACATTAACAAAAAAGGTGTTAATACATAAAAGATATTAATACTAAATTTTTAATACAAAGATGCTTTCTGTAATGTCTTTAAAATGTCAATGGTCTTGCAGACAAACAAAGAAAAAGAAACAACAATGAACTACATTAAAATGGAGAGTGCAAATACCTACATTATAGGAGACACGCTTGGAAAGAATTGAACATGTATATTTGATAAAGGAAGGTTTTCAGGATGGTTACGGATTGGAATATCTGAGAAAGAAAAAGAGCAGTACTTAATATTAATTGCAAGAGGAACTCCAACAGTGACAGAAGATAAAGATAATAATGGCATATTTGTGGTGCTAATGGGCTACTGCCAAGGGAGGACTATACAGGCATATATTTAAATTCCACCTAAAACTGCTATAATGGACCTTAAGAAAATTCTTGGAGAAATGATCAGCTTTCAGCAAGGAATAATACTTACAGCTAGGGACTGGAATTTGAGTTGCAGCAGTGAAGATGTGCCCGTGGGCCCAAAATGGAAAGTACAACAAAGGAGAGTAAATTGTTGAAGAAATTTATGAAAGTAACTGCGGCGGTGGTGCTGCGGTAGCGTTGTCACCTCACAGTAAGATGCTGTCCTGTTCGATTCTCAGCTAGAGAGAATTCTGTATGGAGACATGCGTGAATGGGCGTACCTTCGTTGAAGGTTGTGCGTTAGAGCTGGCAACTCTGCACGTAAAAATCTACTGCCAATCATTAGCAGACCGGAGTTCCGCTGTGGCGACCCCTAACCAGGAAAAGCCGAAAGACACATTAGGAATGGAAAATGTGACTTCAGTAACAGGAGTTCAGAATAACTGTACATATTATTCCCCAAGATATAAAAAGTGGGCAAGGCTAGACAGAATTTACATTTTACAGGAAAAAGTAACTTGCATATTCCCCAAGATATAAAAACTGGGCTAGGCTACACAGAATTTATATTTCACAAGAACAGGTGCACTTAATTGAAGATCCTTATATCCACCAAATAACTTTCAGATCATGCGCCAATAACTAAAATAAAAACACAGGGTAATAAAATTAAAATGACACACCGGAGCTTTCCCACTCAACTGTTGGAGAAAGAGAAATTTAAGGAATGGGAAGTGGAGATTATTCAGGATCTAATTAAGAGGATAGAAATTACTTCTGATAACTATAACTAGGGAGACGGATACAATTAAAGTGGAGTTTACAAATAGGGTGGAAATGAAAAAAGAAAGGCAGCTACAGTTCAGAAGCAACAAGAATTAGAGGGACTGACAAATGTTAAAGTATTGCAGAATGGGGGAATCTCACAGAAGAGGATCAACTGCAGAATGCTAAGCAGAAAATAAGGTACTACCTTAATACACAAGTTAAAAAGACTGCTGTTAAACAACTGCGTTTTGATACAACACGACAGCACAAAAACTTTTGGCACAACTCAGACAACAGGAAGCAGAAAGGGCTGTCGCCAAGCTTAGGAAGTCTACAACAAGGAAGGTAACAAGAGATCCTGTAGGGGTATTACAAATATTTCATTAATTCTATGAAGGTCTGTATAAAGTAGAGAAATATGGAAATAAAGAAAAGATACAAATGGAAATGTTTATGGAAGAATTAAATATGCCAAGGTTAGAAGTAAATGAGGCTCAATTACTAATGGTCAGGACAGGAGGAGAGGAGATAAAAATTGCAATGTATAACCAAACTACAAAAATTGCAATGTATAACCAATCTACATTTCTGTGGAAGTCTGAAAGGTAGGGGGGAAAAACAAAACCTTCCAGATCTTTCAGTTTAATAGTATTTTAAGAGAAGTACCGACATACTGTAAGAAAGCAGTGGTAGCTGTAATACCTAAAGAGGGTAAAGATACAACAGATCCAGCTTCATAAAAGGGCCATTTTAATAATAAATCATGATTATAAAGTGTTCATGTCTATAATGGCAAAAGTAATGCCAAAATTAATAGATATGGATCAATGCGGTTTTCTGGAGGGGAGGCATACATTTGACATTAACAGAACACGGATGATCCAGAGGGAAGCAGAATGTAACAAAATGCAATTGTTGTTCGTGGGTCTTGATGCAGAAAAAGCATTTAACAGAGTAAGCTGGGACTTTATGAGAAGGGCAATGGACAAATTTGCATTTCCTGAAAAAAATTATACGGTTGATTAGGAAGATATACAAGGGATCAGAGGCAAACATTGAACTTGATGGGGGGGGGGTCTTGTCTAATAATTTCTGCTTGAGCAGAGGAATAGGCAGGGGTGTCCTCTTTCCCCTTTGTTCTTTGCATTATATTTAGAAATACTGGAAAAGAAAATAAGGGACTCAGGAATTCAAGGACGCAACTGGTACGGTAGTCAAGAAAAGTTGTCTATTTGCAGATATTTTATAAATGACAAAAAACAAAGACAATATAGTGTTGCAGAACACAGTTTCAAAATTTTCTGGGATACAAGATTAATAAAGCTAACGAAGGCAATAGCAGTAAATTATGAACCCACATATGAACTGGTTCAGCAATATCCATATTTATAGGGACATGACAAAATGAAGTATTTAGGAGTATGGTTTAAAAAATGATTCTGGTGTGGCTGCTAAGGATATGTGGAAAGAGATTAAACAAAAGATAAAAAACAAGCAAATGGAAGCTTTGCTATATGGCTATGGATAGCAAGACACAAGCAGATAAAATGTTTTAGTCCCATTAGTGTTTTTCACAAGACGGATATAATTTATCAACCAGAGGAGAACTTGTGGATAAACAGCTGAAAGACTATGTGGAAGGGGTAGATGGCAAGAATCAAATGGGATAAACTGATTCTTACAGTACAATGGGGCAGATTGGGACTACTTGATTTAAAGGGGTCTTTCCAAGCTACACAGTTAAAGCTCATATACATAGCACAAGCAGAAAACTATAATTCAAAGTGGAAAGGGATGATGATGAAACAGGGGGAAGCTCAAGAAATAAGGAGAGACTGGGATTTTGGATGAAGACCTTTAAAGAGAATAATAATCACAGAATATTACATCTATAAAGTACCAGAAAGTATCCTAAGAACTAAGCCAACACGGGAATGAAGAAAGGAGATGCAGACGATAGCAGGTGACTGCAATTAGTGCTCTAGATAACAGGCAAGACAATGCTGGAATTTACTGCAGAAAACCGGCAAAGCAACCAAGGTATTAGGAGCAAATAACTAGAGAGGGAAGGATGACAGAATGTGAAGACGCCAAGAATTTATTTGGACTGCAGGTTAGAGACAGCCTTCCCCCTATCAGGGATTAAGATCAGCGTACAGGCAAACAGACATATGGGGTCCTAAATGAAAGACCAGCACTGGTAGAGTTTTTAGTGGAATCCAGAACAGAAGCTGCCATTAAAAAGGAACAACTAGCAAAGCATATACAATACTACATAATACGTATTAAGAATCAATCAGAGGAGGTTAAAAAGGATTGGGAAGAGACTGTATAAGCAATTCGCAAACAATGAGTGGATACACACGTCTCCAAATATGCAAGAAAATCTATAAAGCAGGATTTTTGCTTGGAAATGTTTACATAGATTGTGTTACTTCCAGTACACTCCAGAGAATGTTTCCTCAGGTAGACAGTGAATGCTGGAGGTGCGATGGGGAAGACAGAGGTGATAGTGAACATTTACTGGGAGTGTGGTGAGTTGGTGGACTTTAATGATTCCCTGCAGGATGCACTGTCGGAGATGCTGGGTGAACAGATTTGGCATGACAAGGGAAATGATTTTTCTGAGCTATGATACAGAACAGGAATTGCCTAGACATAGGTAAGGCCTTGCTGTGTAATTATGGTGGCTGCCAATTAATAAGCAATTACTAAAAAATGTAAATCAAAATCTAAACCAACTATACTAGAAGTAGTGAGTATAGTAACGCACAAAACTAGAATTGAAATATTCAGAAAAGGGTAGGAGCAAACTACACAGGAAAATGTGAACTGAGGGAACAATACATACAGGGGAGGAAGGAGCTATGTAGTGTTTCACTGAAACTAATTGAGTAGATTATAAGAGATGTACAACGTTTGCAATTGGGAATGTGCCAGTATGGTTTGTGATGTTAAATGCTTGCAACTAGAATAGTGTCGGTGTTTATTTTCATTAATATAAAAGTAGAATTGCCTATGTTATAAGTGATGGCTTGATAAAGATGTATGTTTTAAAAACAAAAAAGGGCAGAAATTTAAAAATTTATGTAATGCTGCTTAGGATTATATGACATATCGCAATGTATGTGAAGCATGAACTTGTTAATACAGTATATAAATGTAAATTTGACAATGTCACAAGTGAAAATTCAATAAACCACGAAATAGGTGAACTGAAAGCGAACCAATAAAGCCACGGATGGAGGCAACCAGTATATGTAACGTTTTATTAAAGAAAATAATCACACTAAAATCACTCCATTAACGCCATTAAAAATCCATTTTTGTTTCGTCACACTTCATCAGATGTGGTTAAGCCAACCAGAATGAATTTCTAATATGAAATAAATTAAACTTACACATTATAATAAAAACCTTAAAAAATATTTATATGCAAGTATTATTAACAAAGATAAAATACACACATTTGGATAAACACAGCATGTTCAGGAGTGTAAATAAATAAATAAAAAATTACATGTTCCTTAATTCATTTGTGCATCAAAAACCATGCACCTTCTGCTGGTTAAAAAGAATCGAATTATATAAGTATCTATAAAAGCCATGGAATATAAACAATAAAACCTTTTCATGTTTGAATAATAAAGTAATAAAATCAAAATAAAAGCAATGTTCCAGAAATTTCACACCCATAAAAGATGTCTGTCAGTATAAAACATATGTGAACACTATAATTTAGCTGCTCTCAATTTTAAAAGTGGGGCAAATGGCAAGTGTTCATTTAATCCTGGTCTTTTATTGACCTGTAAAGTCACTTGCCACCACAATTCTCTATATTCAATGGTTTCTTCCCACATGCCGCCACGTCCACCTATATTTACATTTTCTAATACAAAGAAAAGAAAGAAGGCATTTGGACATTCCAAGGAATGCTTAAATAAAGTACGGTTATCTTTTTTAGTTTGGATGTCATAGGAATGCTCAAATTCTTTTCTTTAACCTTCTGTTTTCCCTATGTAAAAAGATCGGCATTGGTGGCATGTGGCTAAATAAACTAAACCTGCTGTTTCACAATTAATGAAATCTTTGCTTTTTAACTCAACTTTCCAAAATACAGGATTCTTTGTTTAATGTTCACATTGTAAACAACGCCCACATTTAAAAGTTCCATGTCCCCTTCTACCATATTCTATTTTGGCATTGTGTTATTTTGTAATAATTTTTTCAAATTCCTTGCATTCTTATACACTACTTTAAAATTATCTTTGTTAAGCATTTCAAGATCAGTAAAGGAAAGAAATTTATTCCATTCAGTAGTTATCACATTCCTGACAATAAAACAAGTAGCACTATATTCCAGAATCAATGCCATATCATAAGTTTCACTAATATTTACATTCCCTGAGTGGATCTAGTCAAAACCTAACCCTAAAATAGGTTTATATCTGCCAGTCCTCTCTCTAATTACCTCTTTCTCTATTTTCAAAATGAGGTCATCTGGGTATTTTATAGGTTCATAGGTTAGTACTGAGCTATCTGCCCGAAGGCATATATTAGCCCAGCCACGCTGTGCGGTATTCACCGCCCCTTTAGTAGTTCCCTAGACCCTTGTACTAGCAGCTAGTACCCTTGGCCCCTATCTAGTGGTGCTGTTGGTGTGATCCCCGGTGTGAACTTACCCATCCACTCAAGGTTCCCCTTGAAGGGTGATAGTGAGGGGCTCTGTCTTATGTAGATCGGGACCCTGTTCCATAGTAAGGGAAGTCTCTGTGAAGGGAATCTATCCCTCCAGCATGTTCTATTAATTGTTGTGTTGAGGTTTATATCCCTAGAGCATGTAGCGAGTAGATTTGGTTTTGCCAAGATGGAGCATGTTCAACAATTCTGGGTTGGACATGGCTCTGTATGTTAGACAGAGATCGCCTCTGAGAAAGCGGTATGCAACAGAGAACAGTCTTCACTTTTTCAATCGTACTGCACAGGGCAACTGTTTGAGGCCAGTAATTCTCTTGATTAGGTACCTCTGTGGTCTCTCCAGCTGCGGGAGATGTCTAGCCAGGTACATTCCAATTGGTGCATTGTACTCAATGGGTCTGATTAGGGAAGAGTAGAGGGGCACCATTACATCCTTCGATCTTGATGCGAACCCTTTCATGATCAGATGGGTCATATAGAAGGATTTTCTAACCACTTTGGCAACATGGTTATCAAAGGAAAGCTGGCTATCCACTTGGGTCGCTAGATCCCTTATTTCTTCTAAAGATTTCAGGGGATTACCTCCTATGTTGTAGTTTGCGGGTACTCTGTTTTTTCCAAAGGGGATTACTACACCTTTTTTTTTCATTCAGCTTGAGACCATGGCTTTGCACCATGCATCAGTCTCATTTAGGCCCTTCTGGAGGATCTCCATGTCGGCCGGAGACCATTATAGCACCCAGTTTGCAGTTTTTTGCAAACTTAAGTCAGCCACAGCCCTTCCGTGCTTGCCTGTACTTCTGAGAAGTATATGCCAAACAGGAGGGGCCCCAGGACAGAGCCCTGAGGCACACCACTCGTTACTGGTCTGGATTCGGACATAGATCCCACTACTCTTACTTTATGGGATCTGTCAGAGCCAGTTTGCGATCCATTTTGTGACATAAGGGTTTATGCCCAGGCTGGTGAGCTTATCAATAATACCCGAATGGGGAATGGTGTCAAATACTTTAGAAAGGTCAAGGTAAGCAGTGTGTACCTCCTTTCCCTTATCTATAGCCTGAGTAACTGTCTCAAAGAAATCCATCAGGTTCAGGTGGCATGATCTGCCCTTGACAAAGCCGAACTGTGTAGGGTCCAGCGACTGGAGGTTCCAAATCTCTCCATTTATGAGTTCCATAATGATTCGCTCCATAGCCTTACAGATCAGACTGGTCAGGCTTATTGGTCGGTAGTTCCCAGGGTCAGTTGTGGGACCACCGTTGCCGTGCACCATTCTCTGGGCACATATCCTGTGGAGAGGCTGAGACTGAACAGGGTATTAAGATGCGGGGTTAATTCCTTTTTTAGCTCGCGTATGACACAGCCTGTGACACCATCTGGTCCCATGGAGGCAGTATTTTTAGCTTTAGATAGAGCCTTGTCAACCAACTATCAGTCATGGCTTAGTGGTAGGTCATACAGACTAATGTTACCAAGGTCCTGGGTTCGAGACTGGCAGTGGGAATTTATTTTAGACAGCATGGGAGGGTGGCTTAATGGCTAAAGTGTTTGCTTTACAAACACAAGGTGCAGGGTTTGAGTCTCACAAGGGATAATTGGCTAGGCTTAAAATGGATCACAAGGGCAGTTAGCTTAGTATTAAAGTATGAACTATGAACCTGTTATTCATTACATAGTAATAACTGGACTTACACAATCCCCTGGAATGGTAATAGGCCCTGTAGGTGGTGGTGGTGGAGGAATTTGCACTGAACCTGTCAGCGAAGATGTTGGCAATGTTAGAAGGGTCAGTGTATTTTGTTCTATTTTGTACTAGCTCAGAACAGACCCGAGCATTGCCATTTAGGTTTTTGACGTAGTCATAGAAGGCCTTATGGTTATCCTTGGCAACTTTCTTTTCAAAATTAGCTTTAGTTGACTTGATGAGGGCCCTCAATTTCTTACTAATGCTGATCAGGGATGATTTTACTACTTGAGATTTGGCCTTTTTTGTTTAAGTCTCCTCCTTTTATTGTAAAGTTTGCTTATGGCCGGGGTCCACCAGACTGGTTTCTTCTTGCTTGAGGAAGGAGCCTTAGTTTTATTTGGGATAGCATGGTCCATGCAATCCTGAAGATGCATATAGAGTGCCTTGGTGTAGGATTCCGCATCCTGGATATCATTATCTTTCTGCAAGGGAATAGTGGAGCTTTCCACTTCGGATGCAAGTAGTTTGAAGTTTGCTTTGGAAAGGTTTTTGACTGTTTTTTTTGACTGGGGGAGGTGGAGGGGTGAGGATGTCCAGGATTATCAGTTTGTGGTCTGATCTGACCAAGGAGGGAGTGATGACAGGTGTGGTACAGTGGGCACCCATATTTGTGATTATTAAATCCAATATGTTGTTCCCTCTAGTGTTGGAACATATTAGTTGTTCAAGGGCATTTGAATTTATAAATTCTATGAATTGCTGTGCATAGGAGTTGGAACATTGGTAGTTTGCCCAGTCTATACCAGGGTAGTTGAAATCACCCAAGATTATGGTGTTGGGTAGGACCTTTATATTTTCCAACGTCTCAAGGAATGCAGAGTGAGCATCTTGGGACATGGTGGGCGATCTATAACCGGCTACGACCTGAAATGTGGTTTTGCCTGCTGATAGTTGCGCATGGATGATCTCTGGGGTATCATGCTGCGCTAATAACCTGGAGATATGGGTATCCTTGATGAATATGGATACACCTCTGCCCTTTGTACTGCAATCCCGTAACTGAGGCCGGAAGGTATGATATGAATTGTAACCTGGCAGTGCTGGGGTGCTCTCTTGAGCCTTGAACCAGGTTTCCGTCACTGCACAAACATTGATTTTCTCCATACTGAGGAGTGCCTCGAGTGTGTGCATTTTGAGGTTGAGACTTCTGGCGTTGAGTAGCATTACCCTTAGTTTTTGGTTACCTGTGCTGGTTACGGTGGTTGGTTTGTCCTTTGAGCCTTGCCTAAAAAAGGCACTATGGGGACAACAAGAGCCTTGGCCAGTATTCTAAAACCTAGGTGTGACAGGTGCAACCCATCTCTGGCAAAACAGCGAGGCTTGTCTATCATGTCATCCCAGGCAGACACTGGATCCTCTTAGAATGACACCAGAAGCTTAGCCAATTGTTGAAATTGATCATTTTGTCTTTGTACTGTGGTATCATTTTAGGTGAAGGTAGTATGCTACTCAAGGTCAGGGACATGCCAGCTTGGGCTACATGATCGGAGAGCTGCTCAGTGTCTCTTTTCATGTAGTCCAGGGAGGTGCATCTTAGATCATTCACACCAACATGTATAATGACAACGTCATACTTGTTCTGGAGTGACCCAAGTGCTTTTTTTTCTTTAAACATTTGATTTAACACAATTAATTCTTTAGCAAAATCCACTTCATTGGAAGTCATTCTACTGGCTCTAATAAACTGCCCTTTCACTCTATTATGTTTATAGTGAAAGGGGTGTGCACTAAAAAAAATGCAAGTATGAATTACAATATGAACTCTTTCTGTATATTTTCGAATTAAAAACACTATTGTACTTATATACTTCAACATCTAAATATTCTAACTAATTGAGAGCAGCTAAATTATAGTATTCACATATGTTTTATACTGACATGCATCTTGTGTATGAAATTTCTGGAACATTGCTTTTATTTTGATTTTATTACGTTATTATTCAAACATGAAAAGGTTTTATTGTTATTTATATTCCATGGCTTTTATAGTTACTTATATAATTGGATTCTTTTTAACCAGCAGATGGCGCATGGATTTTGATGCACAAATGAATTAAGGAACACAATTTTTATTTAATTACACTCATGAACATCCTGTGTTTATCCAAATGTGTTTTAATTCATTCTACAAGTATTTTACCCTTGGTAATAATACTTGCATATAAATTTTCAAGGTTTTTATTATACTTTGAAAAGTTTAATTTATTTCATATTAGAAATTCATTCTGGTTGGCTTAAGGCTTTTGATGTCACAGGTTTGAATGTATATAAAAGGGCAGCTCTTAATTCTAACCCACATCTGATGGAAGTGTGACTAAACGAAAACTGATTTTTAATAGCGTTAATGGAGTGTTTTCAGTGTGATTATTTTCTTTAATAAAACGTTACATATACTGATTGCTTCCATCCGTGGCTTTATTGGTTCGCTTTCAGTGCAACTTTTTCGTGGTTAATTGGATTCACTTTGTGTACCATTGCCTGCATTTGGATTTTACAAGTGACAATTCAATAAAAGTGTTAAAAAAAAAAAAAGATTTCAACTAAAGTGCCTTCTGAGAGGGAGCGGGGGTACTTTCATCCAAATCGGTATCTTCTGTGAAAGACTCAAGAGGAATCCATGTGCTTTCATCTACAGGTTTGTTTCTTATATACTGCTTGTGGTGGAGGATCAGAGTCAGACTTGTAGCTATTACAGCATAGAATCTCAGGAGCTTCTGGTTAAAACTGTTCCTGTGTAACAAGACAATAAGAAAAAGAGACCAAGTCCTGTTGGGCTTTGGAAGTTGTCAAAGTGGTTGAATAAGCCTTCTCCTTGGGCATAGCCAAGATTCTGTGAAAAGCCTCAAAGGGTGAGCATGCAGTCAGCTCCTAACACCTGCACTAGTTACACCGATGTCACCAGCAGTACGCTTTACATCAGGAGCATCTATCCACGCCCATATGTAGGATGTGTAGGAGATTGCGATCTGCTTTGTTTTGAGATGGCTTTAAGAAGGCGTTTATAATTATACATGAATATGAAATGCTTAGTTGACGTTAATGTCATTTCATAATATAATAATAATGAATGTCATAAATCATAAATTTATGAGATGCAAAAAAAAATGAATGAAATGAATAATTTATGATAATTTAGAATAGTAGTAGTTTTTTTATATCTATTTAATTTATAATTTAATTTAATTATTATATTAATAAATTAATAAATTGCTTGAATGATTGCTAAAAAATGCTAAAAAAAAGATCTCAAAGCAAGCTTTGAATTGTATCTGAAGAAGCATGCAAGGCATGTGACACAGCTTTTTTTTCTTTTTTTTTTTTTTTTGTTTTATAGCTTTTTTTTTAGTTTCAGTGTTCTGTGTCTTGTGTTCTTTGTTTTGCTATCCAAGGACACAGATTCCTCAGTGCTGATGTGCCTGACCTAGGCTCTGAGCTGCTGATAGTCTATGCTCAAAGAAGTCGGGAAGGCTCTGAGAAACCCACCATTGATGCCTCCTCTCAAACCACTGCGCTGATAGTTCGGCTCAAAAAGTCTCTCCCTGACTAGACGGTCTCAGAGACCAGAGAGGAAAAAAATGTTCTCTGGGTTGAACTAACTACTAATGATGATGCCAAAGGCACCACAGTGCAGGACATGACCTAAGTGACTGGTTCCAGTGTAGGGTGAACTGGTACAGGAGAAAACAAACTAGATTGTAGGTTGGACCAATGCTGGCACTGTTCATGGGGAAGCTACCAGGAAAACCCCAAGCTGGATCAAAGTCTTGAGAAGATGCTTCATCTTGTGGACATCTTGCTCAGTGGTATAACCAAGAGGAAGAAGCCACAAAACGGTCTAGAAAATCATCTTTCTTGGAGGACTGGAGAATGCAGTCTCAGGCCTACTGGTTCCAGGGAGTACTGGGCCAGAGGAGAACATGAACGGAGCATAGTATCTGATGGTTCTGACCTCCTAGCTAATTTAGGATCCAGTCAGACTAGTACTTTAGGATCTGGAGAAGGTTTCCTGTCCGAATCTGATTTGCTTTTTTCTTGTCCAACTTGTCCTTTTCTTTCTCTGTTTTCCTCCTTGGATACAGAGAAGCAGAAGAGCCTGTAGAAGATGAAGACCCAGTCTGTGGGAGGCGCAATCCTTTCACTATCAATTTCTCATGTCTGGTTTGAGGGGCCCCAGCACTAAAAGATGCCTAGTACTGGCAATCTGTATCTAGGTGGGAAGGACCCACACAGTAAACACAAAGCGAATGTAGGTCAGGACGACGCAGCTTGTGCCCACACTGAAAGTTTATGAATCCCTGAGAATCCCAACACGTCAAAAAAGACAGCACATTCTGATATTTGAAAGTTATAAAGCAGCAACACCGCCACCACACTATAATGCTATACAGCAGCAAACAAAGGAAAAAAAAAAAAGTTATCATAAAGGTACATCTGTGTTGCCCTTTTTCATTCTTCAATGGATGGGTTTCGGTTCTGACTCTGCTACATCTTCCAGATCCTTGGATCCAACTCTTGAGCTCCTCCCTTTACCCATACTGTTCCGCCAGACTAGCATAACACAAACAGTCTACTAGGGGCAGCAAACTCCATGAATAATACCTTAAGAGAAAGTACAGTTTTGTATCTACCATAAATGTAGATGTTAGAGTGTATACCCTGCTGCAGTCATCACACTTGGGTTATCCTGCCGTCAGGTGGTCCCGCAGTCAGCCCGAAATCCAAAGTCTTGGCCCGGCGTCTGTTGCTGTCACTTCTTCCCTGACATCAGTACGCCCGGGGTAAATGAGAGGCATCCAACGCCATTTTCTTCAGTTTTTCTTGCCCCAGATTGTCAGGTGCCCCCCCCCCCCAAATGGTGGTCAGTAGATAGTACCAATAAAAAGTGTAGCATAAACAAAATATCCCTCCAGCTCTTAATAAGCAAATACACTACAAAGGTTGTAACAGATTTTAAGGTATAGAAAGGTTTTAGAGAGGGGATGGGATGGAGGGAGGGTAACCTGGACTGCAGCAGGGTATACACTCGAACATCTACATTTATGGTAGATACAAAACTGTACTATGTTCATCGTGTTACCCTGCTGCAGTCATCACACTTTGGTAGAATCCCAAAGCTAAGGATGGGAGGTGGATTCAAACAGGGTTACAGGAGGCTAGAAGGCCCTGCAAAACTGCAGTGGCGAAGCCAGCTCTAGTCTCAGAGTAAAGTGGTAAGTGGGAATGTTTGGTGAAGGTGTGTACTGAACTCCAAGTTGCAGCTTCCAGAATATCCTTGGTTGGCACCCCCCCTGAGGAAGGCTGTAGATGTAGCTGCTGCCCTGGTAGAGTGGGGCCTTATGCTAGCAGGAGCTGGTTTTCCATGGTGGGTGTAGCAAAAAGGTATGCAATGTCCTATCCATTTGGAAATGGTCCGTTTTGAAATAGCCTTTCCTTGTGATGCTGTAGCATAGGATACAAAAAGCTGGTCAGATTTTCTGAAAACCTTAGTTTTATCCAAGTAGTAACGTACCTGCCTGTGAATGTCCAAGGAATGCAGGAGTCTTTCTCCTTTGTTCTGTGGATTTGGAAAGAAGGTGGGTAAATGGATGGTTTGATTTAGAGCAACACTGGATACCACACCTTAGGCATAAAGGACGGGTTAGTTCGTAGAGAAACTCTGTCGATCAAAAATGAGGAAAGACTCTACTGCCATTAGTGCCTGAAGCTCTGAAACTCTTCTAGCTGAAGTAATTGCTAGCAGCAGGGCAGTCTTCCATGATATAAACTTTAAGTCAGCTGAGAAATCTGGCTCAAAAGGAGGTAGAGTGAGTTTTTCCAGAACAAAGTTGAGGTCCCAAGTAGGTGTTGGTGCTCTCCTGGGAGGCCTAATGTTTTTGGCCCCTCTGAGAAACTGCCTTAGGAGTGGATGTGAAAATAAGGAAGAATCCGTGTTGTAGTGAGCAGAAATAGCTGAGGCGTGGATTTTAATTGATGAAAAAGAAAGCCCTTTGTGTAACATCTCAAGTTAAATATTGCAGAATCTGAGGTGTCAGGCTGAAGGGTATTTTGGCCTTTAGCTTGGTTCCGGGCACATAGCTTGGTTCCGGGCGAAAAACCTTTTCCATTTGTCTGAGTAGGCTTTCCTGGTGCTGGGCCTCCTGGCCTCCAGAATAACATCCATAACAGCTTGTGAGAGAGGAGCTGGCTGGTTGCTTAGGTGATTTGCCATGCAGCCAAGTTTAAGGTTTTGAGCTGGCTGTGTAGAATCAGATTGTCTTGCTGTGTGAGCAGATGGGTA
The DNA here is from genome assembly GCF_019279795.1 of Protopterus annectens. Lineage (NCBI taxonomy): Eukaryota > Metazoa > Chordata > Ceratodontiformes > Protopteridae > Protopterus > Protopterus annectens. Next base: position 1,956,266,546 of record NC_056725.1, read on the forward strand.
ATTTGTGGTAGAATCCATGGTGGGCCCTGGGCCATATTCCTTAATAGTGGGTACCGGTGCTGGCGTGGCCAGTCTGGGGCAATGAGTATCACTTGGGGTCTCCCCATCCTGACTTTCAGCAGCACCTTTGTGAGAAGGGGTAATGGAGGAAAGGCATATACTGTCAGCATTTTCCAACTGAATGAAAGTGTGTCCACTTTCCAAGCTTGATGGTGAAAAGTCCTTGTGCAAACTTTTGTTAGCTGATAGTTCTGAGGGCTGGCAAACAAGTCTGTCTGGGAGCCCCCATTTTTGAGTTATCATTGCAAACGCTTGTGGATCCAGTTTCCACTCGTGGGGATCCATGATGTTTCTGCTTAGGTCGTCTGCAAATGTGTTCTTTTTTCCTGGCAGGAATTGAGCTTGTAATTGAACTTGGCAAGCCAGTGCTGTGTTCCACAAGGTCACTGCTTGCCTGCATAGAGGGTAGGAGTGTGTACCCCCTTGTTTATGTACAACATTACTGTGGTGTTGTCTGTCCTTATAATAAGCAGTCCTAGATGTAAGAGGTCCTTGAAGGCTGTCTGAGCATTTTGTACAGCTAGCATTTCTTTTTGATTGATGTGCAGATTCCTTTGATCTGCAGTCCATATGCCTTGAACGCACCATCCTGCCATGTGTGCCCCCCAGCATAGTCCGATGAATCTGTTGTCATAATTTGCCTGGCTGGGGGTAGGGTGAAAGGCTGACCCTTGTTGAGGTGACATTCCTGTGACCACCATAGAAACTCCTGTTGAAGGCAGGGAAGGAGAGGTATCATTGTTTCCAAGCTGTGGCGAGTCCATATGCTTTTTAGGTACCATTGTAATTTCCTCATATGCAGTTTTGCAAATGGTATTAGTAGTATGCAAGATGCCATGAAGTCCAAGGCCTGCAGAATTTTTCTTGCAGGGAGTTGGGTCTTCGTTGCCATTGTTCTGAAGTATTGAGTTAATTGTAGTTGTTTGTCTGGCGTCAGATAAGCCATCTGGGCTGCTGTATTCAAGCTGGCACCCAGGAATGTCATATTTTGTGAGGGCACTAGTTTTGATTTATTTTCATTTACTGTGTACCCTAGGCAACTTAGATGATGTTTTACAAAAGCCAGATGTTGTAAGAGAATGTCCTTGCTTTCTGCTTGGATGAGGCAGTCGTCCAGGTATGGGTATATTTGAATTCCTCTTTGTCTGCAGTATGCAATTACTGGTGCCAGGCATTTTGTGAAGACCCTGGGCGCAGTAGATAAGTCAAAAGGCAGTGCAGAGAAACGGTAATGGGTTGAACGTGCAATGAAATGGAGGTATCTTCTGCAATTTTGTCTGATAGGGACATGCAGGTATGCCTCCTTGAGGTCCAACGTTACTAGCCAAGCTTTCTTGCCGAACATGGGAAGAAGCTGCTGTAGTGTTAGCATCTTGAATTTGGGTACTTGCAAGAAGGGGTTTAAAACTGAAATGTCCAGAATGGGTCTCCAAGGATTGTCCTTTCTGGGGACTAGAAAGAGCCTCGAGTAAAATCCTTGGCCTTGTTCCTGTGTAGGTACCAGCTGAATGGCTCATGTCCATGAGAGCTGTAATTTGTTTTTGTGCCTCTGCCCATTGATTTTGTGGCAGGTTTGGCATTCCTTTTATTCTTGGCAAGGTGTGGAAATGGAATCTGTATCCTTGTGAGATAATGTCTAGGACCCATTTGTCCTTTGTGACGATGCACCAGTTGTCTGCAAAAAGTGCTAATTTTCCTCCCAAGGGAGCTGCCAAGAGAGTTTTGCTTGGCAGTTTGAGGTTTAAAGTCATTGTGTTTGCCTTCTAGTAGTTTGGGACCTGTCTTCTCCTCCCTTCTATGTTGCAATGCCCCATTGGCGAGGTTTGTAAGGGATTTGTGCTTGTCCTCTGCCCCTTGGGCGGATGTATTTACCCCTCTGTGGTCTGTCAGAAGCTGGAAAGGACCAAATTTTTGTTGGCCAATTTCTGCTTAAGCGTGGGGGCTGTACCTGTAAGAAATCTTTGACCGTCTGCATAGATTTTGCCATATCCTCCATTTTCTGTAAAACCTCCTCTGCTTTAACCCCAAATAAGACATCCTGCTGTAAGGGTGCATCTAGTAACTTTGCTTTAACATGATCAGGCAGAGATTGGTTCCTTTAACCAAGCATGCCTACGTATAACAGACCCAGTAACAGCTGCTCGAGAGGAAGCTTCCAAGGCATCAAAACCACATTGTAAAGTAGGTTTGCCCACCTGTTCAGCTGCATGCAACAGGTCCTGCATTTCCTTGAATTCGGACTGTTGAGGGTGCGTGCCCATCTTTTGTTTTATTTGAGACATTAGGAATTGCTGGTATTTAAGCATGTGAAAATGACAATTTAGTGCTCTCATAGCTAGAGTAGCTGAGGTGTAAACCTTCTTCCCCACCTATCTAGTGCTCTGGAGTCCCTTTCAGAGGGTACAGGATTTTTAGCCATAGAAGCCTTAGCCCCTTTGGGACCCTGGGAGATTGTCTCTGGATCAGCAACAGGGCTTTTGTATAGGAATTTGAGAGAGTCAGGCACTCTATAGTATCTATCTGGTTTGGCTGGAGCAGGAGGCAGAGAATCTGGATTTAGACTAGATTCTAAGAAAACATCATCCACAATGTCTAAAACTGGGGGGATATCAAGTGGTCTGTGCTGGGGGAGTAAAAAACTCTGAGCCTTTTCTTTGAGTCGGAGTAGTCCCGACTTTCCCAGTGGAAATGTTCCCTCATGGTATGCAAGGTTTCCCCAAAGGAATAATCTTCAGGGGGAGAAGCTGAGGGAATGGAGTCTTCAGCATCAGAATCTTCATAAGGGGGAAAGGAGTAATCATGTTCTTCAGAGGAGCCTGAGGAAACAGACACTTGATCAGAGGAGGCATAATCCTCCTCTTGTCTAGGCCTTTTGTCGGGGGGGGGGGGGTTGGGAACCCCTGATCAAAGAAATCAAATCTTCAGCCATTTTAAGCATCTGTTTCTTAGGCATAGGGCCTTGACCTGGAGACTGAAGTGTAGCCGTTTTTGGTTTTAGAGGCGTCTTAAGCTTAGCATAAGATTTTATGGTGAGAGTAGTCTGTCTGAAGACACCTTCAGAAACCGAAGGTGTTTCTACAGCACCGGCTTCTCCTTCTGCAATGTCGTTGGTAGGGCCTAAAGAAAATGGCTGCATCGGCCTAGAACTTTCTGCTGGGGAATCCGAAGCAGTCTGGGGATCCAATTCAGCGGTAGCCAGGGGCTGCGTAGGCGCCTCACTGAAAACCAGAGAACCGGTGACCGGCCCAGCCAAGGCCTCGGAGTCTGGCTTGGATCTAGGCTGCCTGTCTATCTTTGCGTTTTTTATGCACGCCGGTAGTCGGTTGCTCCAATGACATAGTGTAATTAAATTTTCTACACGAAGTAGTGTCGTGCGACAGAGTTGCTTTATAGTTCGCTTATTGAACCTAGCACAAAACCGATAACCAGTGACATTGTGGTCTGGGCCTAGGCAAGGTATACAAAGAATGAAAGTCCTTATGAGGTATTTGCTTCCCACAAGAAAAGCAATTGTTAACTTTTTCTGACACCGGACTGAGGCAAGAAAAGGTTCCCCAACGGGGTACTTAGCTTTGAAGACTTCGGACTGAAAGTCAATTCGAAAATCTCAGGTGTCGGCCGACCGGCACTTGCGAACTGCTTCTGCTTTGGGCACCGCACGGCAAGAAAGACTGAAGAAAATGGTGTTGGATGCCTCTCATATACCCTTGGCGCACTGACGTCAAGGAAGAAGCGACAGCAACCGATGCCAGACCAAGACTTTGGAATTCGGGCAGACTGCGGGACCGCATGATGGCAGGATAACCCAAGTGTGATGACTGCAGCAGGGTAACACGATGAACATCTTAAAAAGGTGCATGTTAAAAGGAAAAGAACTAGGGCTCCAACCGGGAAACAATTCCCAAAATGATGTCCCTTGGGTCTCTCCAGGAGCAAAGGGAAGGGAGTTAAGGAGGGTTGGAAGTTGAGAAAGAATGAAAACAGACAACATAGATGTAACATAATGCAAGTGCATAACTTATTTATTGGATGTTACTTTCATTCATTCCTGAACTGATGGGACAGAGTCAACAGCTAGATGAACCTTGGATGGTCCTCATGGAAGGATATTTCAGAACACTGTGGAGCCAAAAGCAGCTCTTCCTAGAAATCAAATCCAGTTTGTAATGAGCAATAAAGTATAAACACTGTGCAAGCAGCAGCCACACTGTCAAATATGGAAGTTCTGGACCAAAAGGCTGAGGATACAGCCATAGACTTTCTGGAATGAGCTCTAGGGAGTAGGCAAGGACAGCTCTTACTATAGACAAAAGATATGCAATCAATTAAGCATTTGACCAGAGTAACCAGAGACTGGCAAGCCCAACCTTTTAGGTGACAAGGATACATACAACTTGTCAGTCTTACAGAAATCTTTGGTCTGGCGAAGATGAAACCAAAGCAGTTTATGCACACCCAAAAGATGGAACATGTACTCTCCCTTATTTGAGAAATTTGGAAAGAAAACTTGAAAGTTAATTACCTGGTTGATATCAGACTCAGAAGCTACCATAGGCAAAAAAGACTGGTTGGTTCATAAGAAAACCCTATGTTTATGGAAAACCAGGCAAGAAGGCTTGGAGGCAAGAGCCTGGAATTTGGATACTCATCTAGCTGATGTAGTAGCAACTTGAAATGTTTTTTTTTTTTAAGAGAAAAACTTAAGCATACAAACCAAATAAGGACCAGGAGTGGGCTGTAGATTCCAGTATAAAGATTATTTATTGTAGAACAGACCACAGAATAAAAAACTTAAGTGCTTTCGTAGGTGTGTACCCCACTTTATCAGATGTAAATATGTTGCATCTTAACCTTCATTTTATACCCTGAAAGCAATGGTCACATACTATTAGATAATTACATGACCCAAATATTTAAAGCCATACATACATATATACCTTGTACATAATTATAACCACTCTCTTATAAAAAATGACAGCAATATATTCAGAACAATTTCATACAAAAATACATATATAAAACTTCATATAAAGAACACGTACATAAAAAATACATACATAAAAAACTGACTTTTCCAAAAAGAATAAATGCAAGAAATGCACACAAAATTCATCTAAAAAGAGGGGCGTTTCCTTTAATATAGGCTTCAGGGGTACATAGTCATTCAGACCATGTCCAGTGCTTTCAGAGTATAAAATGAAGTTTAAGATGAAACATTTACATCTGATGAAGTGGGGTACACACCTAGGAAAGCGCTTATGTTTTTTATTCTGTGGTCTGTTCTACAATAAATAATCTTTATACTGGAATCTACAGCCTACTCCTGGTCCTTCGTTGGTTGGTATTATAACTATATGTCATGTGTATATCAAACTGATTTGTACAGATGTTTGTGCTGAAAAGTTATTTGTAAAGTGCTTGCGTTTGAAATGCATCCACAGTGTGCCCTCTACTGGAGAGAAGAGAAATGTACATGCACTATTGTCTTTCGGCTTTTCCCGATTAGGGGTCGCCACAGCAGAACTCTGGTCTGCTAATGATTAGCAGTAAATGTTTATGGTGCCGAGGTGCCAGTCCGACGCCCAACCTTCAAAGGCACACCCATTCATGCATGTCTTTCGAATGCCACTCGACCACGGGGAGGACATGCAGACTCCACACAGAAGGTGCTCCAGCAGAGAATCTAACAGCAGAACCTCTTGCTGTGAGGTGACAATGCTACCGCTGCACCACCGAGCCTTGTATAAATACATGCTTGAACAGAGGAAACCTCAGTCCAGTAAACTAAAATACATCTGAAATTAAAACACTTCATGGCTAGGCAGCAAAAAACAAATGTAATGGTGTAGGTAAGCCGTTCTTCCAGCAAAACAAGCATACAAAAGACGAAAGTAATGGAGGTAACAGAGCACAGCTTCTAAAATCCAAGGTTCTTTATTTCAATTGCAAATAGGCGAGTGCTTTCGCAGCCAAAGCCGCTTCAGACATCCCACTTCAGACAGACGTCTGATGAATCGGCTTTGGCTGCAAAAGCGCTCACCTATTTGCAATTGAAATAAAGGACCTTGGATTTCAGAAGCTGTGCTCTGTTACCTCCATTACTTTTGTCTTTTGTATACTTCATGGCTAGGCCATAAAGATGCTATCTCAGGTTTCAATGCAGCCAGAGACAGTCTGTACTAGGAAGCTTTCTGTATTGTCTATGGGATAAACTAATTACTATTCTGGAAAAGTAAAGGCATGAAATTGTTTTAAGACTTCCAGCACCTTATCTGAGCAAAAGCCCGTGTGTGTGTGTATTTTTACAAGTAGGTACAAAATCCTGCCAACTTCCAGCAATGACGGTTTGCATGGGAACCAGATTAAGATGACTAGAAGTGATGTCATTCTATAAGCTATCCCAAAGGTAATAGTTTAGATATTACTTTGAGAAGTCTCTTAGTGAGACACGGTAGTCTGTACTGGGACAAACTAGGACCATTCACCAAATCACCACATAGTAATTCTCAAATTCAGTCAGGAATATAGTAAAGTTTAGTTTAGATTGTGTTTTTCTTTGTCTCCATCTGTCCTTCAATGGCATTTTAAATATTTCCTGTAATTTTGAACTCTGATGTCGCTGTGAAAAGATATTTAGTATGGTTTTGTTCTTTTGTTATTTATTATTAAATATATTTAAACTTTCATTGTGGCAGACCTTTATAGAGATACTTAAATTTTGCGAGTATTTGCATATTTATCTGGTGACACTGCACTGTGTGGACCACTCCTAATAGCCTTGCTCTTGGTCAAAGTACCATTTATATCAATATTAATTTCATTCAGTATATTGGGTACCCTTGGTAAGGGTCTTAAGGTAGCCGGCAGGAGTAACTACCTTATAGTCTGGGCGGAAGGGGTCATAGCAAGTAAACCTGTGCCAGCCTTTCCCAGGTAGGGGTCTCTGCGTGCGCGTCTGGGTGCATGTGTTTCTCTCCAAGTCTGCGTCTCTGAGTCTCTCCCGCTCTGTGCGTCTCTCTCTGTGTGTCTGTGTAAATCAAATCTCCAAGAGATTATCAGCTACTTGGGCAGGGACATGAAGCACTGGTAGGACAGAGTGCACTGGAGGTCTTGGACACTCAGCTGAGATCTCAACTCTGTGGCTGTGCCAGTGGGGAGTCTTACTGGGGATCTGGAGAAAGAGGGAGAAACCAGCCCCGGACTGCATTCCCTGTGTGCTCTTAAGGGAAATTGTGTTTGATTGTACTTTATGCAGAGTGCTGCATTTGGAAATACTAGGTGCGTACCAGTTATCCTCCCAGTGAACATTGCCCACAGAATGCCAGTGGTGAGGCTCGAAGCTCCTTGATTACTGCCCCAGATGTGGGGAGTCAAAACTGGGCTGAAAGTTCAAAAGAAGCCTTGGGTCAGACCTTACAGCAGGATAGTTAGATCCCATGAGGGAGGAAGATCCTTTACTGGAGGCCTAAGCAAAAAAGCTCCTTTGACAAAGGTTCTTCTAGATTATGCAAAGCCTAAAGCTGAATTATTCTCATCTAGATGGAAGTTTGAAATGGCACACAGCTGAAACTTTACGGTTGAAAAGCTAGCCCTTTCACTGAAATTTTAAGCTTAAAATGCAAGTACAGCCAGTACAGAAGCAGAAAGGGTCCAAATCTCTTGACAGACAAAGAGAACCTCTTCCACTCATTTTTGTAAGCTTTTCTAGTAGGAACCTTTTGAGAAGATAATAAAAGGTAACATAATGGGGAGGAAAGCCTTAGCTGGCTAGCAATTAGTGGAACTGGAAAAACCATGTGGTCAGTCTGAGGCCTGTTATGTCTTAATGAGTCACCCCAGTCGGGTGAGACCGGTTTGGATTGGGATCCAATATAAAAGATGGATGGGGAAGATGAGGCCAGAGGAAGGGAAAACAAATCTGACAGGTGCTAAGGATGAAAACTCTGCTCTTCAACCAGTATTCTTTCTGTAGAAATTTGGGGATTAGAGGTAACAGGGGGGTGCATACAGAAGACCAGACGGCCAATACTTGGACTACAGCATCTCTTGGTAACTCCCCTATCAGGGTGGTCCCACTGACAGGAAATTCTCTCCAACACTTTGACATTAAGAGACCACTCATGAGGCATCAGAAAAGGCTTGTGTAGGTCATCTGCAATTACGGCGAGTTTTCCTCTAATATCTAAGTCTTTTGGATTTCTAATATGATGGGAATGGACCCCATTCCCAAGTCAAAGTACAATTAAGGTGCATAAAATTAGTACTGTTTCAATCTTTGACGTTGGACAGAAGCGCTCTTTGCAGCACCTGCAATGCCCCCAGTAATGATCCTTTCTGCAAATTCTATGGAGTCACACATATCTATGACATATCGAAGAAAGACTGTAAATTCTTTTTTTACAAGACCCGTTGCTCCTACTACTGGAACTGTCTGATTATCTTTCTTCCATACTGCCCTCATTTCTGCCTGCAAATACTGGTATTTTATGACTTTGCCTCGCTGTACACAAGTCAATGTAGTCACTAGGTGTAGCGATTTCAATAATAAAGGCTACTTTTGTCTTCATTTCATGGACTACTATATCTGGTTTTCTTGCATCTATTTTATGAACTGTCGGTAATGGATGATCCCATGTGATACAAACCACTTTCTATGATGCCTTGTGGCTCATGTATCCAGTGGTTTTCAGCTACTTCAGTGTTATAATTTTTGCACATTCTCCAATGCAACAGTCTTGCCACATTATTATGCTTTTCAGTATGCAGTCTTTCTACCATTAGCACATTACAACAATCAACAAGAGGTGCAACTGTTTCCAATTCTGTTTTACAGAATCTGCATTTGTCTGATTCTCCCACATGTTCAATACTCTTTGTAAACCAATGTGCAAGAAGTCCACTATCTTGGGCCACCAATATTAAATCTTTTTTTGGTTTAAATTCACCTCTCCTTAACCATTCCTGCATTCAATCCTGATCAACATGAGATTGTTCCGAGAGGTTTTTTAGTACTTGCAACTATATTTATGCATTTCTCACATTTCTTGCCTTCTTATCTGATCCTTCACCTTACATTCTTTTTTTTTGGCACATTTTTAACCACTTCTGGTTTGATTTTCGTTCCCGCTTGACAGATACACTTTTGCTAAACTAAGCAGGGAAGTCATCTTAGACTTGTTCATGTTTCGTTTCAATGCTTTTAGTAATTTTCGGTTTTGTGAGATCAGCAGATATGTATGCAGTCCTACTAGTGCAGATCTACACATATAATCAGTTTCGAGGAGGCGCATACCTCCTGTAAAATGAGGAATATATACAGTCTTGGTATACACAGATTTTTTATAAACCACTTGATGCGCACGAAGCATCCCTCTTGTTTTCCTGTCCTAACTATCCAACACCTTTTGGGGCCAACCAATCACACCAAAACTTAAGTTAGGACAGAAAAAGCAAATGGTTTATAGCTTGGACTTAGTTCCTGGATGTCAATGCTGTTTTTAGTATTAAAGTTTTTCTAAAATATTCCCAAGTTTTATTCACATTTTCATGTTTTATTGTTGAGCCTTCATCAATTACCAAATATTTCTATACTCCCTCTTGTTCAAGTTTTTACATCACAGCCCTGTCCCAAGCTCGTTTCCTCTTGGTGCTGTAGCTTTCCTGCTTTAAAGGTTGCCTCTGCATATTTATCAAGACCACATTACATTCTTATATATTCTGAAAATGTTTTAAACCACTTGCAACTGTGCTTTCAGTTCCTCACCTAATGAGCTATACAGTTTTAAATCATCTACAATAAGATGAGAAGCATTTACACTTCACTGTTTTCTAGGAGGCAAATTATAGCCATAACAATCTGTTAGACAGCTTAATGGGTTAAGGGCAAGAGAAAAAAAGAGCAGTGGTGACAACAGTCACCCTGGAATATCCCCCTTTGAATCCTTATCACTGGAATAATAATTTGTCCTTTATCATGGCTTAACTGCAAAGTGTTTTGCCACTGTTTGTTGGTCACTAATGTAATCACTTAGTGTAGGGTGCATCCTGTACATTTATAAGCAATATTATTCATGAATGTGCGATACTTTCTAATGCTTTTTGTAGTCTATCCATGCCATACGTAGATTCTTCCCCTTTTACAATTCTCCATTATGACTAATATCAAATGATCCTCTGTTTCTTGAGGCATCAATTCCAGTGTACAGTTTATACATTGTCGGAAGGGAAGTTATAGATCCATCTTTTTTTGGGACAGCTTGCAGGTTCACTCAAACAGTATGTTCTGAAATATTTTAGATTTATTGATGACCTAATCTTTATCTGTAATGGTGATCTTGATGCATCCGGAAATTTCATTGATGCATTAAATAATAATAGATTTGGCATCAAATTTAGTGATGTACAGCAGGGAAATCAAGTACATTTTTTTAGATATTTCGCTTAAGGGCAACAATGGCTTTCCTATACATACCAGTATCTACAGAAAATTTGATGAAATAAGCTGGAAAATGTGGGGAGATAGTTGCCATCCTCCGCACACATTGTCAGCTATTCCCTATGGAGAATTTCTCAGAATAAAAAGATTGAATTCTGATACTAAAATGGCTTATAATGAGGCATATAAAGCAGCCAAGATATTTAAAGCTAGAGGATATAATCCAGCAAATATAGAAAATAGTCTATGTAGAGCTTTTAGAGACAGTAAAGGCACCATTAGACAGAATAATTATGAATATAATAATAAATATAACATTGATCAGGAAAGGATGTTCTTTGTTACAAAGTACACTAATTTTTCCATAATTTGTAATAAAATAATTCTGGAGTACTGGAATTTTATTTAGAAAGATGTTGCATCATTAAAAGACATAAAATTGATGATATCATACAAAAAAGGTAAAAGTATACAGGATTTTTTAGTACATAGTATTTATAAAAAGCCCTGTATTAGTGGACTAAATACTGTGCAAAATCTGGGAACATTCCCTTGTGGAAAATGTTCCATTTGTAAACATGTAGTGAATGAGGTAGATAAAATAAATGGAAAAACCTTTACTATAAGAGCCAAATATTATGAGTAGGGTGTTATTTATGTTATATTTTGTGATTGTAACAAATACTATATTGGGGAAACAAAAAGAATGTTAGCGGACAGAATTAAAGAGCATATTAGAGATGTAAAAAATAATAAAATTACTAGTCCCATTGCTGAGCACTTTAACTCTGTACATCATGGAAATATTGAACATATAAAAGTTTCTATTTTGGAACATGTTCCACTTTATTATAATGATTTAGATGGGCAAAAAAAATATATTAAGACAAAAGGAATCTATCTTGATTATGAAATTTGGGACTTTGCAACCATATGGAATGAATAGAGAATGTAACTGGCAATGTCTTGTTTAAGACTATGACTTTAAATATATTTAGTATATGTAATTTGATTGTTTGATTACATAATTGATTAATTATTTGTCTTTTGTATATATTGCAAGTGTTTTATGAGTTTTACTGTTTTACTCTGTAAAGGCTGTTGGCCGAGGCGCTAGAGAAAGGATCTGTTCAACGGAATAAATTTTATTTGGAAGGTAGAGCTGGGACTCACTGTTGGTCTTTGTTGTTTATATAAGTATTGTTTTTCTGTTAGCCAGACTGGTCTGTTTGGGGGTGCACGTACAAATATACATTACCCGTAGCTAAATCTTCATGTAAAGATGTAAATATTTTTAACCAAAAGTTAGTTATTGCATCTGGGCATGGGGTTTTAGAATTAGGAGCTTTTCTTAACTTGGTTTCACTCTCTCTGGCCATTACTTCATCCCACTGCACATCCTGTACATTTGAACTCCTGGTATGTGTATTGCTATGAGAAAGCTGATGGAAGAGACTGCCTGTTGCCACACACTCACTGCTTCAACATATCAGGTAAGATCTGGTTCCTCTGTTTGTTGATATACCAGACTACAGACATTGTCCATCTGAATAGCAGTCGCCCTTGGAGGGGAGCGAGTCTTGAAATGCCTGTAATGCTAGGATGACTGCTTTCATTTCCAAGACATTTATACGAGTCTTGGCCTCTTCTGGGGACCACATATTTTGGACCGGCCTTCCGAAGTAATGCTCCCCCACCCCAGTTTGCAGGTGTACATGATCACCATGGCCATGGGTAGGGGAACAATGGATGGCCTTAAGAAACTTTGTCCTAGTGAAGCCACTAAAGAAAATAATTTTGTTTTACAAGACTGATCTTGACTGGGGTGAATAAAGGCTGTTTAAGGCTAGACGACTGTACGAAGAGAGCCCACTGCAGAATCTGCATGCAAAACTTGGCTAAAGGAACTAAAGTAATTGCTGCTACCATGGATCCAAAGGCCTGCAAGATCAGTTGTGCTGGGAGAGAAAGATGCAAAATAATTTTCTAGACTGGGATAAGAATGTCTGAATTTGTGTTGGGGAAGAGAGGCTGAGTGACTGTCTACACGAAAACCTATCAACTCTACACTCTGCATAGGTGTGAGTTGTGATTTGTCTTAACTGACTGATGCCAAGGTGAAAACACAAATGGAACAAGGAGTCACTTACTTGTATAACTAGATACGTGGATGGGGTACAGTTAGGAGCCAGTTGTCCAAGTACGGAAACACTGAATCCCAGCAGTTTCAGGTGAGCTGCTACCACTGCCATGCATTTGGAGAACACCCTGGGGACTGTAAGGCCAAAGAGCAGTGCTCTGAATTGGTAACAAATCACTCCCAGCAAAAAGTGCAGCTATCTTCTTGAGTGCCTGTTAATTTGGATGTGTTCGATAGTACACATCCTGAAGTTCTATCACATCCAATCATCCTTTCACAATAGGGGCAAACTGCACTGAAGCTCGATCATCCTGAACTTACAATATTTCACATATTGGTTTAGTCTGATAAGATCCAGGACAGGTCTTAAGTCACCTGTCTTCTTTAGCACTAAGAATCTTGAGTAGGGTCTGGATCCAATCTGGTCTAAGAGGACCTCCTGGATGACTTTTTTTGGATAGGTTTTTCTATTTCTAATGCGGTCATCTACCTCTGACTGGGTGGAACACTGGGGATTCTTTTCATTCTTACGCAGGGAATTTGGGAAAATGGTATTATACAACCTCTGGCTGTAATTCTATACCCCAAGAATGTTATTTATTTTAACATTTCTTAACTGGGGAAAGTCCGACTTGGAACAAAGTCAATTTTCGGCAGAGGCCCCAGGGAGAAGTGCTCCAGACACATTTGCAACATGGGAGGAAACCCGCACAAATGCAGGGAGGACATGCAGACTCCTCACAGAAAACACCCCAGCCATGAATTGAACCGGAGAACCTTTTGCTGTGAGGTGACTGCTACCGCTGCACCACTGCACAGTCAATGATGTGAGAATCTATTGTGATGGATGTTCAGGCTTTTTGGTACAGAGACAAATGCCCTTCGACTGCCTCAGGAGGGTAACAGATGGGCAACCTTTCAGGAGTACTGGCAGGGTTGGTCTGAGAAGGAATCTGAAAAACCTTGATGCTGAGGGGGGCCACCTCTGCTGCAGGGGTGGCATCTTCCATTAGAGATCTCTCCCCTCTGCCTCTGGGAGAACTATCCCCTTGTGGGTCTTGGAAAAGACCCTCGGTTTTATGGAACCACACCTTTCTACCTTCTTGTCAATTCCAGGAAAAGGGTCTCCAAGTAGTAAAACAGATCCCTATGGCAAACCAGGTCTTCCCTTCTTGCTCACTTCTGGAGTGTTTCTTTTACTTTCGGACCAAATAAGGAAAATCCATCAAATGGTGCCCTGATGAAGAGAGACTTTGAAGGGCTCCAAAAATTCACATAGGTGGATCCAGACACATCTCCTAAAAGCTATGCCCAAACTGGCTGTGACCTACCCTCTGCAACATGGGATATCAACCTCATGGATGTCTTAGACATAGAATGAAAGGTCGCTAGCTGCGAAGAGACTGTTTTGGTCCTCCATGGACATGGAAACAAAGAAATTTGGAGAGCTCTTTAGTCAGATCTCTTTGCAATCTCATGAAGTGTGCCAAATAATTCAATAACCACAAAGCAAAAGTTGCTGAAGCATAAAACACACTTAGCAAATCTGTCCAAGCTCCTATATTCCCTGTTTCGAGGATGGACAAAAGAACTCTGCTCTGCAAGCGCTTTCTTAATGGGTGCTGCCACAACCAAGGCATCAACAGGGAACCCTTTTGCTCCAGTATGTCCTGTCCTTTGGGGGAGCTAAAAATCTATCTGGACGCTTAGGGATGAGCTCCACAGTACTTACTGCCTTCTACACCTCGTGAGAAACGAGGTCTGCAAGTTCATTACCAGAGGGGTCATCCAAGACATAGCCGGGCCAAACCGAAAAACTTCCAGGAACACACTCCTCTTGGGGTGTCAGAAGACCAACCACCTTTTTGCTTTAAGAGTTCAAGTCAGTCTCCAAGGGAGACTTCAAGTTGAGATCTGGGGGACCCTTCCCTTTCATCAAAATAGGTGCCTTCAGTGAGGGATTCCTGAGGGGAATTTAAGTGTCTACTTTCACACGTTCTCTTCCAAGATTGGATGGGCTGGCTGCCCCAGTGGAATAGAAGAACAAGGCTCAGAGCAAAGGCTCTAAGACAGTAAAGATGTGATCCGAGGGGGCCAGGGATGTCCTTACTCTAGGTAATAAGGCTCTCCACAACCTCGAAGGCCGAGTACCCAAGGGAAACTGAAGCCGAAGGTATCAGAGATGATATTTCCTGCACCACCGACTCCTGAATCCCACAAGGTCCTCCAACAGAGGAAGGAGTTGGACCCAAGCTATACAGTACCAAAGTCTGCAAGGGGCAAAAAAACAGCTCCAAGAACTTCGGAGTTAACCCAGGTCCTCCGGATCTTGTGTAGACGCTTCAGCTCCAACAGTCTCTTGTTCCAAAACGCTCGGGGCTTCACAGCTCAGGGAAGTGTCTGGGGTCAAAGAACAACCCAGTCTTCAGACCAGACGAGGACACTCCCAGGGATCTCAGAACCAATGTCTCTGTAACCCACAGGATGGATCAGACCAGGAGAGACTAAAGGAGGACTTGTGATGTGAGGGCTTACTAATCAAATGAAAGATGGTTCCAGAATTACCCCATCTGGAATTTCCTCATCATCCTATCCACTTCAGCCTCCGACAAACTCCTGGAGGACTTAAGTAAGGAGTTAGTAGATGGTGGATTAGGGTCTGCGTGGTGACTCCTGTAAATTAAAAAAAAAAAAAACGAAGGGAGTTGAATAATTATGAGATCCAGCAAATAACGAAGTGACGAGATCAGAGGAGATTTTGTTTATGTAGTACTAGGGATCTATGGTAGTGTGATCAGATTTCTTCAAATTTTTTGATGTTTGCTACAAGAACAAAACTGAGGATGCTGAAAGATTCAGAGACCTCAGTGTGGTATCTGGAGTCAAGCTTCGCTTTGTCTGATTTTTTTTTTTTTTTTTTGGAGAGGGTTTGAGCCCCAGATGAAACTGATGAAGGGAGAAGGCCTTTCAAAACTAGCTAGTTTCATCAGTCAGCAAGTGTTCTGGAGTTGAAACCAGCACAGATAGAACAACCCGAATCTAAAGGTGTGGCACCCAAGCAATAAATGCATTCCATACGAATCAGTCAAAAGCAAGTGTATCTGCATCTGTAGGGATATGACAGAAAACGAGATCTGGGGTAGGTTAGGTTGGTGAGGCATTATGGGTAAAGGGAAGAACTCAAGAGTTGGATCAGAGAATCTAGAAGCGGCGGCCATGTTGGATCTGAGATAGCTCCAAAACCCATCAGTTGAAAAATGAATGAAAATGGCATCAGATAAAGACGTTATGTACTCACCATAACGTTCCTTCTGAGTAGTTATATTTCATTTTTCTACAACCTGTGGGTATTTGGATCCATACCAGATCCAAGCAGGCACCTTTTATAAGCATCTGATCCAAGCTCCTCTCCCTTACCCATAATACACCATCTAGTGCCTTCTCTCAGATAGAGTTTCCTGCAAGAACTCAAACTAGAAAGAGACCATAACATGATCTTAACATGAGAAGGTTCGGGGGAAGGAGGGTGGGACGGTTGAAGAAAAAATGAAGTATAACTACTCAGATGGAATGTTATGGTGACTACATAACTTCTTTACCTGAAGTAGTTAACTTAATTTTATCTTCAACCTGTGGGAGAGAGTCCCCAGCTACTCACGCCCCCTGGGAGGGCCTCATGGAAGGATATTCTAGAGCACCAGAGCCAAAAGTTGCTCTCCCTCTAGAGATCAAATCCAACTTATGATGACAAATGAAGGTATGCAACTTGGCCCAAGTTGCAGTCGCACAAATGTCATCCAATGACATCACAGACCAGAAAGCAGCAGACGTTGCCATAGATTTGGTAGAGTGAGCTTTAATCAGACCAGGTGGAGACAATCCTTTGTCTTTGTAAATCTGCAAAATACAGAGTAATCCATCTAGCTCAAGAAACTTTGGAGATGGCCTTACCCAAAAAGGGCTTAGAAAAGCTCACAAACAACTGGTCAGACATACGGAAGGGCTTTGTTCTGTGCAAATAAAAACAAAGTTGCCTATGAACATCTAGTAAATGCAGTTTATATTCACCTTTGTTTTGAAAATTTCGGAAGAAAACAGACAGACTGCTTGATTAAGGTTTGATTCAGATGCCACTTTTGGTACGAAAGAAGGGTTAGTGTGGAGAGAAAAGTACAGTTTTGTACCTACCATAAATGTAGATGTTAGAGTGCTAATACAGCTGCAGTCATAACGGATGGGTTCTCCTGCCGTCAGGCGGGTCCTCGGTCGGCCGAATTCCAAAGTCTAGGTCCGGCGTCGGTTGTCGTCGCTTCTTCCCTGACATCAGTGCGACAGGGGTATAAAGGAACCAGCAGACGCCATTTTCTTCAGTTTTTCTTGCCTCAGATGTCAGGTGCCCCCAGAAGGAAGGCAATACATAAATTTGTGTAATAAAGCAATGTAATATAATCAAAATACAGTAGTTGCAAGCAAATACACCATAAATGAATACCCCAATCAGGTTGTATGAGGAGGTGTTAGCCAATAGGCCTGTCCCAAGAGGGGAAGGAGGGAGGGAAACCTGGACTGCAGCTGTATTAGCACTCTAACATCTACATTTATGGTAGGTACAAAACTGTGCTATGTTCATCGTGCATACAGCTGCAGTCATAACAGATGGGTAGAATCCCAAAGCTAAAAAGGGGTGGTAGGCACTAGGTGGAACTAGGAGGAGCCAGGATGCCATGCAAGACTGCAGTGGCAAAGCCTGCTCTAGTTTTGGAGTATAATGGTAGGTGGTAGCGCTTGGAGAAGGTATGCACAGAACTCCAAGTGGCTGCTTCCAAAATATCTTTGGTAGGAACTCCTCTGAGGAAAGCTGCAGAGGTAGCTGTGGCCTTTGTGGAGTGAGATCTGATGCCTGTAGGTACAGTTTTGCCATGAAAAGAATAGCAAAAGCATATGCAGTGGGCTATCCATTTTGAGACTGTCTGATTGGAAATTGGCTTTCCTTGAGCTCCTACAGCATAGGACACAAAGAGCTGTTCTGATTTTCTGAAAGGCTTTGTTCTGTCCAAATAATAACGCAGTTGTCTGTGGATGTCCAAGCAATGTAGTAATCTCTCCCCTTTGTTTTGAGGATTAGGATAAAAGGTAGGTAAATGTATGGCCTGATTCAAAGCTACCCTGGATACCACTTTAGGCATAAAGGACGGGTTGGTTCATAAGGAAACTCTATCGTGATGGAAGATGACAAAAGGCTGCACAGCCATGAGAGCTTGTAGTTCTGAAACTCTAAGAGCTGAGGTAATAGCCAGAAGGAAAGCTGTTTTCCAGGACAAATATTACAAATCTGATGAGGCAGCTGGCTCAAAGGGAGGCAAGGTCAGTTTTTCCAGAATGAAATTGAGATCCAAAGCAGGTATTGGTGGTTTCCTTGGTGGTCTTAGATTCTTAGCCCCTCTGAGGAACTGTCTTAAGACAGGGTGAGAGAATAAGGGTGGATCAGTGTTGTATTCTGCAGAAATGGCTGAGGCATAGATTTTGATGGAGGAGAATGAAAGTCCACTGCTTAGCAGCTCAGCTAGATTACTGTAGTATTTGAGGTAAATTCAGTTTTCTAGGATCCTGGCCCTTTTTCTCATTCCAGACACAAAACAGTTTCCATTTTGCGGAGTAAGCTTTTCTAGTTGACTGCCTTCTGGCCTCCAACATGACATCCTGCACCTCCTTGGAGAGTAGGGTCTGTTGTGATGCTAAGGAATCTTCCATGCGGCTAGATTGAGTGTTTTTAGCTGGCTGTGAAGAGGTTTGAAGCTGTGCTGAGTCAGGAGAAGAGGCATTAGAGGCAGGGTCCATGGTGGGGAATGCGTCACGCTCCTCAGGAGTGGGTACCAGTGTTGTCTTGGCCAGTCTGGAGCAATGAGAATCATCTTTGGTCTGTCTGCTCTGGTTTTCAATAGAACTTTGGGCAGCAGAGGAAGAGGTGGGAAGGCATAAACTGTCATTGATGTCCAACTGAAAGAGAGCGTTCACTCTCCAGGCCTTTGGATGGAAAATCCTTGAGCAGAATTTTGTCAATTGGTGATTTTTGTGGGAGGCAAAGAGATCTATGTCTGGCCTTCCCCATGCTTGGATTATTTCTGTAAAAACTTTTGGATGCAACTTCCATTTGTGTGGATCTGTCATATTTCTGCTTAGGTTGTCTGCCAGCGTGTTTTCCTTGCCTGGCAAGTACTGTGCTTGTAGTTCGATTTGTACGTCCATGGCCATGTTCCAAAGTGACATGGCCAGTCTGCATAGGGGGTATGAATGCGTTCCTCCCTGTTTGTTTATGTACCACACAACTGTGGTGTTGTCCGTTCTTATCAATAGTTGACCTGGTTGCAGAAGGTCTTTGAAAGCTATAATAGCATTTATTACTGCTAGCATTTCCTTTTGATTGAAGTGAAGGTGCTTTTCTTTTTGGGACCATTTGACCTGAATGCACCGATCTGTCATGTGCGCCCCCCAGGCGTAGTCCGAGGAGTCTGTTGTGATGACTTGATTTGCTTGAGGCTTGCTGAATGGAAGACCTGTGTTTGTTTGGCATGCTTGAGCCCACCACTGAAATTCCTTTTGTAGACATGGAATTAGTGGTATTATTGTTTCCAAACAATGTGCTGTGTTGAGACCATAGCTTTTTCAGGTACCATTGAAGTTTCCTCATATGCAGCTTTGCACATGGGATTAGTAAGATGAAAGATGCCATGAATCCCAGAGCCTGCAGGATTTTCCTTGCAGTCAGCCTGGTGCAATTTACTAGTGCTCTGAAGTATTGAGTTAGTTGCCCCTGCTTCTCTGGCGTGAGGTAGGCCATCTGGGTGTTTGTGTCCAAGTTGGCACCCAGGAAAATTATCTTCAGAGAGGGTATTAGCCTTGATTTCTTTTTGTTGAATGTGTATCCCAGAGAGTTCAACAACATTATTACATAAGCCAGATGTTTCAGAAAAATGTGCTTGCTGTCCGCTTGGATCAGGCAGTCGTCCAAATAGGGGTATATTTGTATCCCTTGAAGTCTGCAGTAGGCAATTACTGATGCCAGGCATTTCGTGAATACTCTGGGCGCAGTAGATACGCCAAAGGGCAATGCAGAGAATTGATAATGGGTTGAACCTGCAAGAAATCTGAGGTATCTTCTGCAATTTTGTCTGATTGGGACATGCAGGTATGCCTCCTTGAGGTCCAATGTTACCAGCCAAGACTCCTTGCCCAGCATGGGAAGAAGCTGCTGTAGAGTGAGCATCTTGAATTTTGGTACGAGTAGAAATGTGTTTAGGATGGATAGGTCCAAAATAGGTCTCCAATCTTTTCCCTTCCTTGGTACCTGGAATAGTCTGGAATAAAAACCTTGACCTTGTTCATGCGTAGGTACCTCTTGAATAGCTTTCATGTCTATGAGATCTGTAATTTGCCTTTGTGCCTCTGCCCTTTGATTGTGTGGCAGGTTTGGCATGCCTCTCATTTTTGGAAGGGTGTGAAAATGGAATCTGTAGCCTCTGTTTACAATGTCCAGGATCCATTTGTCTTTTGTGACAATATGCCAATTTTTTTGAAAATAATGCCAGTTTTCCTCCTAAGGGGGCTGCCATTTGAGTCTTGCTTGGCATGCAAAGGGGAAAGTCATTGGGCTTGCTTTCTGAATGATTGTGAGTTATCCTCACCACCTCTGTTGTAGGAGCTTGCCATTGTCTGCCTCTAAACGATCCTTGGGATTTGTCCTCTGCCCCTCAGGCGCCTGTATCTACCTCTTTGGGGTCTGTCCGTGGCTGGAAAAAAACAATTTTTGGATAGCCAATTTCTACTGAAACGTGGGGGTTGTACCTGTAAAAATCTTTCACAGTTTGCATTGATTTAGCCTTTTCCTCCATTTTCCTTAATACCTCCTCAGCATTAGCACCAAATAATGCATCCTTTTGTAGAGGGGCTCTAGTAATTTAGCTTTGACATGATCAGGCAAGGTTTGTTCCTTGAGCCAGGCATGTCTACGTATGACTGATCCTGTAAAAGCAGCTCTACATGAGGCATCTAGAGCATCAAAACCACATTGTAAGGTATGCTTACCCACTTGTTCTGCACTATGCATCAAATCCTGCAACTCCTTCAAGTCTGGTTGTTCAGGTTGTGACATTTTACGTTTCAATTGTGATAAAAACTGTTGGTATTTTAGCATATGGAACTGACAGTTTAAGGCCCTCATGGTTAAGGTAGCAGAGGTATAAACCTTTTTTCCCCACCTTTCTAAGGATCTGGAATCTCTCGGAAGGTAATGGATTTTTAGCAGTGGAGGCCTTAATTCCCTTGGGGCCCTGTGAGATGGTTTCTGGGTCAGCAGCATGGCTTTTGTATAGAAATTGGTGTGAGTCAGGAACCCTGTAGTACCTGTCAGGCTTGACTGGGGCTGGAGGCAGAGAATCCGGGTTAAGGCAGGCCTCCGAGTAAACATCATCTAGGATGTCCAAGACAGGAGGTATAGCCAGAGGCCTGTGCTGAGGTAGCAAGAGAAATTCCCTAAGCCTTTTCTTGGAATCTGAATAATCTTGGCCTTCCCAGTGGAAGTGTTCCCTTAAGGTATGCAAAGTTTCCCCAAAAGAGTAATCCTCTGGGGGGGATACAGAAGGAATGGACTCCTCTGCATCAGAGTCTTCAAAAGGGGAGTAAGAATGTTCCTGATCAGAGTGCTCTGAAATAATGGAGCCCTGATCAGAGGAGGGGGATTCCTCCTCCACTCTGGGCCTTTTGTCCGGTGGTGGTTGAGAACCCCTGATTAGAGTAATTAAATCCTCAGCCATTTTAAGCATCTGTTTTTTAGGCATGGGGCCTGGAGATGGGCCCTGTGTAGCTTGTCTCTTAGAATGCATGGCTGCTTTAGACTTAGTGAAAGCCTTGATGGAAAAAGAAGAGGAAGGTCTGACACCTTGAGTGGAGGTAGACCTGTCCACATTTTGAGGTTCAACGCCAAGAGTGACTTCGGTATTTGTAGTCGGGGTGTGGGCAGAGCCGCCTGCGACCTCGGGCACAGGAGACACCGCCAATGAAGTGTTGTCGGTAGTCAGGGGCTGCGTAGGTGCCTCGCTGAGAACCGGACCACGTGTAGTCTGCTTTGGCGTGGTGTCTGTAGAGGCCGCGGACCTAGTGTGTCGGTCCTTATCTTTGCGTTTTTTTAGACAAAACTGGAGTCGGAGTATCCGATGACATAATATAGTTAAATGTTTTTACAAAATAATGCTGGGCGAACTCTGCCCGACGCTTAATGGTGCGTTTGTTGAATGTAGCACAAAAGCGACAGACCAAGACGTCGTGGTCTGGGCCTAAACAAGGTATATAGAGGGAATGGAAATCCTTATGCGGTATTTGCTTCCCACATGAAATACAATTATTAACTTTGTCTGACATCGGTCTGAGGCAAGAAAAGTTTCCCCAACAGGGTACTTGGCTTTCAAGAAGACTTCGGTTTCAAAATTTTCGTAATTTCAGGAGCTGGCCGACGGCACTTGCGACCTGCTTCTGCTTCGGGCACCACGCGGCAAGAAAGACTGAAGAAAATGCGTCGGCTGGTTCCTTTATACCCCTGTCGCACTGACGTCAGGGAAGAAGCGACGACAACAGACGCCGGACCTAGACTTTGGAATTCGGCCGACCGAGGACCCGCCTGACGGCAGGAGAACCCATCTGTTATGACTGCAGCGCAGCGGTATGCACGATGAACATCCCTATCCTTACGGAAGATCAAATAAGGGGGCACAGCAGACAAGGCCTACAGCTCAGAAACCCTCCTAGCTGAAGTAATAGCCACTAGGAATGCTGTCTTCCAGGATAGAAACTTTAAATTCACTGAAGCTGCAGGTTCAAAGAGGGGAACAACCAAGGCCTGAAGAATCAAAGTAAGGCCCCAAGGAGGAACAGGATTCTTAACTGGACGGTGTAAAAGAAAAGTGTCTAAGAAAAGCCTTACACAATCTGGAAGAGGACAGGGCATTCATGTGCTCGCAAACATGAAAATTAGAAATAGCTGCCAGTTGCACTTTCACAGTGAAAGAACTGGCCCCTTGTTGAAAAATGCTGGCTAAAAAAATCCAGGACCGTGGATACAGGAGCCGTAAAAAGGATCCAGCTTTTTCTGAAATACCCAAATAGAAAACAGTTTCCATTTACTGCGGCAAAACTTCCTGGCTGAAGACTTGAGCCGCCACCAGAATAGTTTTTACTGAAGACGAAAGACCAGGAGTCCTGGCAATTAAGGGAACTGGAGCAAACAAGCTGTCAGCTTGAGGCTGTCCAGGCTGGGCAGACAGATGCCCGAAGGATGAGAAATGAGATCCGGGCAGGGATCTAGAATCAAAGGAGGAGCTAGAACATGAGACCAGAGGAAGGGGAACCAAACCTGATGAGGCTAGAACGAGGCAATAAGGATCACCTTGCACCCCAGTTGACAAGCCTTCTGAAGAAACTTCGGAATGAGTGGTAACAGGGGATAAGCATACAGGAGGCCGGGAGGCCAAGCATGGACTAGTGCGTCTCTGGGGGGTTCCCCTGGTGAGGGGATAAGAGCAAAGAACTTGCTACACTTCACGTTGGAAGGAGATTCGAAGAGATCAGAGCAAGGCTGACCCCACGCAAGGAAGATCTCCTCTACAGACTGCTTCAGAAACCACTCGTATGGCTTCAGAATAGCCCAAATTAATTTGTCCGCTAAAATGTGGGAGCGTCCCAGGATTTGCATTGCAATCAGTAACAGACTGGTGGAGATCGCCCACTCCCAAACTCTCATGGCCTCGCGACACAGAGAGTAAGATCTGGTTCCTCTCGGTTTGTTGATATACCAGAGACATGTCTAACTGAATTGCAATAGCTCCTAAAGGAAGAACAGTATGGAATGCCTGCAACACTAAAAGCACTGCTCATCTCCAGTAAATTGATGTGCAATCTGGTCTCGATCTAGGACCATGTGCCTTGACCGTCCTTCCCAGATAATGCACCCCCCACCCTAGCTGAGAGGAGTCTGTGGTCGCTGTGGCTTGGGCTGTGGATGGAACAAAGGGGCGTCCCGCTACAATCTCTGGAGACTGGACCCACCAGAGAAGTGACGTCCTGCTGACTTTGCTGATGTGAATTGGGTATTCCATGGGGATATAGAGTCCATTGTAGAACACCTCGTGTGAAGACGCCCGCAGGGGAGGACAGAAATTGCAGCAGCCATAGATCCCAAAGCTCTGAGAACATCCGCCGCAGTTGGCAACCTGGGGCCAAGAATCAGCAATATAGGAGCCCTTAGACTCTGGACCCTGTCTGTAGTTAGGAAGACTTTCAATTGAAGGGTGTCCAGCCATGCCCCAATAAAGTCCAAGATCTGTACAGGATTCAAGAGTGACTTGGGAACGTTGACCATAATCCCTAAAAAGGCTGCAAGATGTAGGAAGAAATCGCTGGCTTGGCAAAGACGACGCTTGGTGGAAGTAGCGAGGAGCCATTCGTCTAGGTAAGGGAATACCTGAATCCACTGAAGCCTCAGATGAGCCGCTACTACTGTCATTACCTTGAACACCCTGGGGGCTGTGGTGAGACTGAAGGGTAGGGCTCGTAAAGTACAGCTGTGTACACTTACCATAAATGTAGATGTTTGAGTGTATTCACTGTTGCAGTCATCACATTTTGGTTATCTGCTTGCAGTAGCCCTCAATCGGCCTGATTTAACAAAGTCTTGGGTCCTGCGTCTGTTGCAGTCTTTTCTTCCGTGACATCAGGTCATCAGGGGTATAAAACATGCAGCCAATGCCATTACATCCGTTTTTCTTGCCCCAGATGTCAGATGCCCCCCTAACGGGGAGCAATTAAATCTATAAATATACAAGGTTATACCTCCAACAAAAAAGCAAATACACCAAAAAGCTTTTGAGCATAATAAAGGAGAGTAGAGGTATAGCCAAAAGTAGTAAGGGGGCTGGAGGGAGAGTAACCAGGACTGCAACAGTGAATATACTCCAACATCTACATTTATGGTAAGTGTACACAACTATACTATCTATGTTCTTAGTGTTTCACGATTGCAGTCATCACATTTGGCTAGATTCCCAAAGCTAAGGATGGGAGGCGGAATTTAGATAGCATTAGGACCATCTAGAAGGCCCTGCAAGACTGCAGTGGCAAAGCCAGCTCTGGATTTAGAGAAAATTGGCAGATGGTAATGCTTGGAGAAAGTATGTACAGAACTCCAGGTAGCAGCTTCTAGGATGTCCCTGGCAGGGACGTCTCTGAGAAAGGCTGCAGGGGTAGATACAGCCCTGGTTGAGTGAGGTCTAATCCCCTGTGGGATAGGTTTTCCATGGTGCTTGCAGCAGAAATGAATGCAATGGCCTATCCATTTGGAAATGGTTCGTTTTGAAATAGCCTTCCCCTCTGCCCCTGCAGAAAATGCCACCAGCAGTTGGTCAGATTTCCTTTGAGGTTTAGTCCTGTCCAAGTAGAATCTAAATTGTCTGTGCTCATCTAAGGAGTGCAGTATCCGTTCCCCTTTGTTCTGTGGATTAGGAAAGAAGGCTGGCAAATGAATGGACTGATTGAGGGCCACACTGGATACCACCTTGAACATGGAGGGATTGGTCCCGAGAGACACCCTGTCCACATGAAAGATGAAAGGCTCCACTGCCATGAGGGCCTGTAATTCAGATACCCTTCTTGCTGAAGTGATTGCTAAAAGGAAAGCGGTTTTCCCAAGAAAGGAATTTTAAGTCTGCAGTAGCAGCTGGCTAGAAAGGAGGAAGAGTGAGTTTTTCCAATACAAAGTTAAGGTCCCAGGCTGGAGTTGGAGCTCTCCTGGGTGGTCTTAAATTTTTGGCCCCTTTGAGGAACTGCTTGAGCAGTGGATGAGAGAAGAGGGGAGGTTCTGTGCAATAATGATCTGAAATGGCTGAGGCATGAATTTTGATGGAGGAGAAAGACAGGCCCTTGTGAAGCATCTCAGTTAAGTATTGTAAAATCGGAGGTAAATTGGGCACTGCTGTGCTCATCCCTTGAGATTGGTTGCAGGCACAGAATCTTTTCCATTTTTCAGCATAGGATTTTCTAGTACTAGTTCTTACCTCTAAAATGATATTCATCACTGGTTTACTAAGGGGTGGTAAAGGAGAAATTAGGCAATTAGCCAGGCTGCTAGGTTCAGTGTTTGAAGCAGAGTGTGCAGGATCTGGTTCTCCTGCCGAGACAATAGGGTAGGAGTCTGGGGCAGGTGCCATGGGGCCAACAGTGACACTGCACAAGAGGGGGTACCAGTGTTGGCGTGGCCAGTCTGGTGCAATCAAAATCATCCTTGGTTTGTCTCGTTTGATGTTTAGTAGTACTTTGGAGAGCAGAGGTAGAGGAGGAAAGGCATAAACTGATAGGTTTTTCCAGCTGGACAGAGCATCCACTTTTTCAAGCTTGTTTGTGGGGAGTCCTTGTGCAAAATTTGTCCAATTGAAAGTTCTGGGGGAGGCAAACAGGTCTATATCTGGGCTCCCCCATTTGCTTGTCAACATGTTGAAAATCCCTGGTTCCAGTTTCCACTCATGTGGGTCCATGAGGTTTCTGCTTAGTTCGTCTGCCAGTGTATTTAGTTTTCCTGGCAGGAACTGAGCATAGCTCAGGGCTATGTTCCACAATGCCATGGCTAGTCTGCAGAGGGGGGTAAGAATGCGTACCTTCCTGCTTGTTTATGTACCACATAACAGTGGTGTTCAGTCTACCATTAATTGTCCTGGAAGAATGTGGTCCTTGAAGGCTGTCAGAGCATTCTGTACAGCTAACATTTCTTTCTGATTGATATGCAGGTGCATTTGATTTGGGTTCCATTTGCCCTGAATGCACTTCCCTGCCAGATGAGCCCCCCCCATGCATAGTCTGATGCATCTGTTAGGATTTGGGCGGCAGGGGGTAGTGTGAATGGTAGTCCCTTGTTTTGGTGGCAGGCCTCTGCCCACCAAAGAAACTCTAGGCATAGGCAAGGTATGACAGGAATCATTGCTTCTAGATCCTGAGAAATGACACCACCATAGACTTTTTAGATACCACTGTAGTTTCCTTACATGCAGTCTTGCATATGGAATTAGAAGAATGCAGGAGGCCATGATCCCCAAGGCTTGTAGTATTTGCCTTGCAGATAGCAGGGTTTTTGTGGCCACTTGAAGTAGGTTGTCAAATAAATTTGTTTCTCTGGTGTGAGGAAAGCCATCTGGGAAGTTGTATTCAAGCTTGCTCCCAGGAATATTTGTTGACAGGGTACCAGGTGTGATTTATTTTCGTTTATGGTGTACCCCAGACAAGTTAGCACCCTTTGTACAAAGGCCAGATGATTCAAATGTATGTCCTGGATTTCTGCCCAAATTAAACAATCGTCCAGGTATGGGTATACTTGAATATTTCTTTGCCTGCAAAATGCAATGACTGGAGCTAGGCACTTTGTGAATACCCTGGGCGCAGTAGATGAGCCAAAGGGCAGAGCAGAGAACTGACTGTGCGTGTAAGCCTGCTTTGAAGCATAGATATCTTCTGCAAGATTCCCCGATTGAGATGTGCAAGTATGCTTCCTTTAAATCTTGTGTTGCCAACCAGGCATCTTTGCCTAGCATAGGGAGCAAATGAAGAGTCAGCATCCTGAATTTTGGAATCACCACAAAGGTGTTTAGAGTAGACAGGTACAGGATTGGACACCATGAGCTGTCTTTTCTGGGTACCAGGAAAAGTCTCCAGTAGAAACCTTGTCCCTTTTCCTCTTCTGGTACCAAATGAATAGCCCTCATGCTGAAGTACTTGCTTTTGGGCGTTTGCCCACTGATTTGGGGGTAAATCTGGCCATCCGCTTGGTGTTGGTAACACGTGGAAGTGAAATCTGTATCCCTGGGACACTACATTTAGAACCCATTTGTCCTGGGTAATGAGTTCCATGTTCTTTGCATGAAGAGCAATTGTCACCCCAAAGGGGCATTTAGTTGAGAAGTGCTTGGAAGTTTTAAAAAAAAGTCATCGAGACAGTTTACCATAGGGGGGAGTTTTATTACTCCCAGATTTGGAAGTGGAGGCCCCCCACTGCTTAGCCCTGTCAGTACCCTGGGACTGAAGCCTAGGAGCTCTGCTGGGTCTGGGTTTGGACTGAGAAGGTCTGGAAGAGGCAGGAAAGGACCATTTTTTGGAAGGCCAATGTCTACTAAACCTTGGAGGTTGTACTTGTAAAAAATCTAACATTTTGCATAGATTTTGCTTCTTCTGCCTTGTTGCCAAACAGGCGGCCCTGGTTTAAGGAAGCATCCAGTAATTTAACTTTAACATGATCTGGCAAGGATTGCTCCTTAAGCCAAGCATGCCTTCTAAATAGAGACCCAGTTACAGCAGCACTGCAAGTTGCCTCTAGTGAATCAAAACCACATTGCAAAGTATGTTTTCCAACTTGTTCAGCTGAGTGCAGTAAATCTTGTAAATCCTTATTTTCAGCACAATCCGGAATCATTTTCTGTTTAAGCAATCCAATAATATGCTGCTGATACTTTAACATATGAAACTGGCAGTTTAAGGCCCTAATGGCCAAAGTTAAACTCCAGGGCGCTAGATAGATGGGGTAAGAAGGTATATCAGAGGGGGTAGGATTTTTGGCAGTAGTAGCTTTAATACCCTTTGGTCCCTGTCAAATGGGCTTACGGTCTGCAGTAGGATTTTTAAAAAGGAACTTGAGTCAGAAACCCTGTAATATCTGTCAGGTTTTCTGGGAGCAGGTGGTAGAGAGTCAGAGGCCAAGCTAGATTCTGAAAAAGCATCAACAATGACTAGTACAGGAGGTATGGCTAAAGGCCTGTGCTGGGGCAGCAGTAAGAAATCCCCAAGCCTCTAAAATCATAGAAATCCTGACCTTCCCAATGAAAATGCTCCCTGAATTATGCAAGGTTTCACCAAAAGAGAAATCCTCTGGGGGAGAAGCAGAGGGAATAGAGTCCTCAGCATCAGAATCCTCATAGGTAGATAAGGATAAATCCTGGTCATCAGAGGAAACAGAAAATTCAGAATCCTGGTCATAAGTATAAGCAAACTAAGTTCTAGTTCTCTTAGAGGGGGGAAGGCTGGTTTCCCCTGATTAAAGTAATAAGGTCTTCAGCCATTCTTATTGGTTTTTTTTAGGCATAGAGGCCTGACCATATGGTCTGGGCATCAGTTTTTTAGGCATGGTACGAGTTTTAGGCCTTGAAGAAGATGGCGTCTGTTTAATATACAAATCAGTAAAGCCTGAATACACCCTCAGAAGCCGGTGCCTGCACAGCAGCTCCGGACCCATCCGAAGTAGAGACATCCACAGGTTCCATAGTTGAAGCATCTCGCGGCATACCGGACTCCGAATGGGTCTCAGTAGAGGCCTGCGGATCTGAAGTAGCTGGTACCAAGGGCTGCGGAAGCACCTCACTGAGTACTGGCGACTGGCTTAGGAGAAGCGTCGTCAGCAGCTTTGGGCCTAGGCGGCCTGTCTGTCTTTATCTTCGCATTTTTTCAGAATGTCTGTAGTCGGATGGCTAACCAAAGACATATCAGGATAATTGAACCAAGCACCAAAATATTTAGAAGCAAAATATACAGACAACTGATGGTTCTTGGTTTAAATAAGGCACAAAACAGACAGCGAGGTATGTCGTGGTCAGGGCCTAGGCATGGAATACAGTAAGAATGAAAATCTTTATGGGGTATTTGCTTTCCACAAGTAATGCAATTATTTACTTTTATTGACATCGGTTTAGAGCAAGAAAAAAGTTCCCCCAACTGGGTATTTAGTTTTTAGTTTAAGACTTCAGTTCTGAAACTCGAAAATGAAAATTTCAGGAATCGGCCGACTGGCACTTGCGAATTACTTCTGCTTCGGGCACCGCACGGCAAGAAAGACTGATGTAATGGCGTCAGCTGCATGTTTTATACCCCTGATGACCTGATGTCACAGAAGAAGGGACAGCAACTGACGCAGGACGCAAGACTTTGTTAATCAAGCCGACTAAGGGCTACTGCAAGCAGATAACCCAAAAGTGATGACTGCAACAGTGAAACACAAAGAACATCTGGAAATGACTGGCTCCCAGCCAGAAGCGAAGGAATCTCCTGGAACTTGTGTGTATCTTGACATGGTAGTAAGCGTCCTGGCCCACTAGTGAGCACATCCAGTCGCATTCTCAAAGATGAGGTAGAATAGACTGCAGGGTGACCATCCTGAATTTGTTTGGTGACAGCCAGGCTTAAGGTTGACAGGTCCAAAATGGGTCTAAAGTCCCCAGTCTTTTGTGGCACTAAAAAGAACATGAAGTAGACCTATTCGATGGCTCGTTTTTGAAGCCGCTTGGAAACCTCTAGCACTGCCTTCTCCCTTTGAGTGGGTGGGACATCAGGGAGGCGCAACAAATGGGATGGTGTAACCTCTGGATATTATTTGTAGCACCCAACGATCTGCAGTTTTGGACTCCCATGCCACCGGGTGCAATGATAATCTTCCCCCGACTGCCTCCAGAGTAGGCCAGTCGGACAAACCCTCAGGGTTGCTGCGCAGGCCTGTCCGAGAAGGGCTCCCTAGACCCAAAGTTCCTCGGACATCCTCTGCCTCTGGGCCGGCATCTATCATGTCCCCCTCTGCCTCTAGGGGACAAGCTGTCCAGAGAATCCCGGGTAAAATGAGATTTCCAGAACCACATTTTTTGCCCTCTCTGACTCTGGAAAAAGGATCTTTGAGGATTAGAGAAGCCGATTCCGATGGCAGACAAGGTCTTCCAGTCTTTCTCACTCTGGACAAGGGTGTCACGGATTGTCTTCCCAAAGAGAACCATTGTAGGGGGCATTCGTAAAAGACGCCTTGAAGGGGTCCGTAAACTAACAGTCTGTGCCAAGTGTGTCATCTCATAGCAACGCCAGTCCCAGCCACCCTAGCTGCTCCTTCAGTAGCATGAGAAAGGAGGCACATGGACATGTTAGAGACAGATTTCAGAGTAGACATCTTCAAGTAGAACACATACTTATCCTCCTGCAACAGACTCTGGGGGCGACTCAGCTAACTCCGTGACCAGGTCCCGCTGTATCCGTATGATGTGTGCCAAACAGTTCAGCTCTCGGATGGAACATTTCACTGAAAACTCTTCCCAAAACAGGGGGTGGACTGCCATTTCCCACTTGGTGGCTGCTGCAACCACCATAGTGTCCACAGGGGATCCTTTATACCAGGCCAGTCTTGTCAGAGGGTGGAGAGAGAATTTTATCCAGGCACTTTGGTATTCGCTCTGAAGTATCCAGTTACTTCCATGCCCGCGAGGTGATAAGATCCACTAAAGGATCCGCCGGTGGGGACACCCAGGAAGTATATGGGACCATGCCAAAAGCCGCCAGGAATACAGATTCATCCGAAGAAGGTTTTGGGACTGATCAACCTCCCCTCTGGCGGAAGATCTCCATGAGGTCTTCAAAGGAGACATCCTCGAGAGGTGACCAGGGGGAACCTTCTCGTCCAAATCCGTGTCCTCTGTAAGGGACTCAGGGGAGTCCAAGTGCCTCCTTCTGCATGTGTGCTTACGATGCCCCTCCTCAGTGGGACTCTCTGAAGAGGGCTCGCGAGCAGCAGGGAGTTCCTCCAGGGGAACCACCTGGGGCTCCTCTAGCATGGGCTGTCCCTGAGACAAGATGAAGGGAGTCGCAACCAAGTTAGGAGTCTGGGCGGAATCCAAGGGAACACGCTGGGGTCTCGATCCTTGGGAGAGAACCCTCTCCCACCACACTGAATGCCGAAGGAGAGTGTACCTCCTTAGAGCCCAACAAAAGGAGGAAGCTCTGCCAGAGTCTGTCGTGCGGATCGGAGCTGAGGCTAAAGTAACCGGAGCTCCAAAGGAACTGCCTGGATCCAACAAGGTCTGAGTCGAAGACACATCCATCCCCTTGGGTCCGACTCCCAGTCCTTGGCCCTGAGAGCTGCTCGAATCCGAGATGGTCATATCAGAGGAACTAAAGGTAATAGCCGGAGTCCAAGTTGGTGGACCATTGGGGCCAAACCCCCTTGGATCCATGTACCCTGAAACCAAAGGCCGGATCAGGGAAAGAGAAATTGGGTGGAAGAAAGGCATAGACATCCCCCCTCCTAAGGAAGAGGGGCCTGGGAAGACTCCCATCTGGATTTGGGTCCGAATGAATCTCATCATCCTGACCATCTCCATTTCTGAAATACTCAGAGTCGCGTGACAGGATGCGACCAACTCTGATCTGGCTGGTCACTGGGAGGATCTGGAAGAAGGCCTCAGCTCCGGGGAAAATCTGGGTGAGTGGAGCAGAGGAGAAACGGGTCTCGAAACTTTAGAAGGCGGGGTAGGGAAGGCCTCCCGATCAGACCACCTCTTACGGGGCCTATCCCATTTCTTTTCCTTGTCTTTCCCTCTCTCTGAATCCTTTTGTCTGTCCTTTTTCTCTGTCTCTCTCTTTGATAACATACCCTCCTGTTAGACCTGCTGAAGGGGGAGTCCCAGCCTGAGGAGAGGGGGGGGGGTTGAGCGGGAGCTGCAGAAGAAGCAGCTGTCACGACCATTGACAAATCTAAAGTCGACGCTGGAAGCAAAGCCTTTAGCCATGAGTTTGACCAGTCTCTTAGGGCCCTAAGACAGAACCCTGCACAAATGCTGCATTAGACAAACTAGTGGGAAACACAAGCAAACACAGTGGCCATCCGCTGGTGAAAGCTTATGGCTACACATTGTGCAGTTTTCAAAGGTTGGTTTAGGCTTATCATACATCACAGCAAAGCAAAAACACACACCCAGTCACCAAAAAAAAAAAACCTAGCCTGACCACGCACAGGCTACGGAAGAGAAGGAACTACACAAAAACTACCTCACTTTTTTTTTCTGAAAACCGAAGAACTAGTGAGGGGGAGGAAAAGGGAAACCAACTCAGTGAAAAACTCACTAGAACAACCCCAAAAAGCACTTGCAGTACCACTGAAAGCTCAGTGCTGCGGAGATCTCAATGCTGATACATGAAGCGGCAAACGAGATCTGGGGAAAGGCAGTAGATGGTGGTGTATTATGGATAAGGGAAAGGCAGTAGATGGTAGTGTATTATGGGTAAGGGAGAGGAGCTCGGAGCAGATGCTTGTAAAGTTGCCGGCTCGGATCAGATATGGATCTGAATACCCACAGGTTGAAGATAAATGAAGTTAACTACTTCGGATCAAAAGTTATGTACTCACCAAAACAATGCATCTATGTTGTCTGTTTTCAGACAACACAATCTCCACAACATTAAAGGAACACGGTAGGAATATTAAAAATCAAACAGTCTGCTGGCTGACCTCATTTTAATTTTTTGCAATGGACATTATAATAGCATTACGGCAGGAATGGTGCTTTATTACATAAATACAGAACACAGCAATGGTGATGTAAAGAATGCTTTACCCTATACAGAAATGTGTTTTATTTTACAATACAACTTTTTACATCCTGCTGGGTTGAATTATTTCTTGGTTTTGAATTACTTGTTCATTGGGGCAGGTATTTTCTTATTTTAGATGTGATCTGTGTTACTGTATTTTCACTTCATTTGAAGGCATTTGTGTTGTGGCGTTAGAAGTGGATTAAATAAAGATTTTGACACCCTTGGTTGGAATGATCAGGAGCTTGAAAGTACAGTTGTGTACACTTACCATAAATGTAGATGTTTGAGTGCATTCGCTGTTGCAGTCATCACATTTGGGATATCCCTGCCAGGGTAGCCCTCAGCCAGCCCGAATACCAGAGACTTAGTATTTCTGCGTCTGTTGCTATCACTTCAGGATGGATGTCACGTCATCAGTAGTATAAAGTAAGGCAGCCGACATCATTACATCAGTTTTTCTTGCCATAACCTGTCAGGAGCCCCCATGTAGAAGCCAGGTTCTGGTGGAAGAACCCCACCAGTGGAAAATTAATACCAATATGTCCCTTGTAAGGAAAAAAAAGAAGGGGTATGGAGGGAGGGAAACCAGGACTACAACAGTGAAGACACTGACATCTACATTTATGGTAAGTGCACACAACTGTACTATGTTCTTTGCGTTTCATTGTTGCAGTCATCACATTTGGGTTGATTCCCAAAGCTGAGGAAAAGGGTGGAGGCAGTCAAGGAAACTAGGGGCCGTCTAGGATGCCCTGCAAGACAGCAGAAGCAAACCCTGCCCTGGATTTGAAGAAGAGAAGCAGGTGGTAATGCTTGGTGAAAGTGTGAACAGATGTCCATGTGGCAGCCTCCAGGATGTATGTCTCCGAGGAAAGCTGTAGAGGTGGAGCCTGCTCTGGTTGAGTGTGTCCTGACCCCCTTGGGGGGGGGGGGCTTTCTATGTTTGTAGCAGAAGTGGATGTAGTGTGCTATCCATTTGGAGATGGTTTGTTTGGAGACTGCTTTGCCTTAAGCCACTGTAGCAAAGCTAACCAGCAATTGATCAGACTTTCTGAAGGATTTAGTCCTGTCGGATTTAGTCCTGTCTAGATGGAATCTGAGCTGTCTGTGCACATCTAGAGTGCGCAGAATCCTATCCCCCCCTGTTTTGGGGATTAAGAAAAAAGGTGGGCAAATGAATGGATTGGTTGAGAGCCACACCGGACACCACCTTGGGCATAAAGGATGGGTTAGTTCTGAGGGATATCCTGTCAGCATGGAAGATTAAAGGTTCCACAGCCATGAGCGCATGCAGCTGAGAGACTCTAATGGCTGAAGTGATGGCCAGAAGTAAAGCAGTCTTCCAGGAGAGAAATTTTAGCTCCGCAGAAGAAGCTGTTTCGAAAGGGGGAAGGGTGAGCTTTTCCAGTGCAAAGTTAAGGTCCCAAGCCAGGATTGGTGCTCTTATGGATGGCCTCAAGTTGCTAGCCCCTCTTAGGAACCGTTTGATCAAAGGGTATGAGAAAAAGGGGCTGCTAAGTGGGAAAATGAGCAGAAATAGCAAAAACATGAATTTTTACAGAAAAGAGACCACTGTGTAGTAGTTCAGCTAAGTAATCCAGGATGAGGGGGGCAGAGGGCTGTGGCGTATTGACTCCCTTAGCCTGGATCCAGGTGTTGAACCTTTTCCATTTGTCAGCATAAGACTTTCTGGTGCTAGGGCATCTGGCCTCATGGATGACATCTACAACCTGTTTACTAAGGTTGGCAGATAGGTTCAGGGTTAGGGAATAAGACAAGCTGCCAAACTGAGTGTCTGTAATTGGGGATGCATGAATTCCCCCCTTCCCTCTGGGTCAGGAGGTTTGGAATCTGGGGAAGATGTCATGGGGGCAGCAGGAACAGGCTGTGCAGCAATGGGTACCAGTGCTGCCGCAGCCAGTCTGGAGCTACAAGAACAGTCCTTGGATTTTCCTCCTTTATTTTGAGCAGAAACCTGTGGATAAGAGGAAGTGGAGGAAAGGCATACACCACTAGATTGACCTAGGGGAAGGACAGGACATCCACTTTCCAAGCCATGCGGCGATTCTCCCTGGTGCAGAATTTGTTGAGCTGATGGTTGGAGTGGGAAGCAAAGAGGTCGACCTTCAGGGTGCCCTATCTGTGCGATATTAGGGTAAAGATTCTTCTGTTGAGCTGCCACTCGTGTGGATCCAGAAGATTTCTGCTTAACTGGTCTGCCACAGAGTTGAGAGAGCCTGGTAGGAATTGTGCTAACAGGTGTAGTTGCATGGCAGAGGCTGTGTGCCAAAGGGTTATGGCCAGCCTACACAGAGGGTAGGAGCGAGTCCCTCCCTGCTTGATACACCACATCACAGTGGTGGTCTGTTTTGATCAGGAGAGCCCCTGGAGAGAGAAGGGGCTTGAAGGCTATCAAGGCATGCTGCACAGCCAACATCTCTGACTGATGTGCAGAGGGATTTGCTGTGGGCTCCATTGACCCTGTATGCACCCTACGTCCAGGTGTGCACCCCAAGCATAGACTGATGCATCTGTGGTGAGGGTTGGGGCGGCTGGGAGGTGGTGAGAAAGGCAGTTCCTTGTTCTGGAAGCATGCTGTTGCCCACCAAAGAAAATCTTTTCTGAGGCAAGGAATTAAAGATAGAAGAGTTTCCAGGTCTTGAGCGTGCTGACACCAAAGGCTTTTTAGGTACCAATGAAGTTTCCTCATATGCAGTCTGGCATATGGAATGAGTAGTATCAAGATGCCACGAACCCCAGAGCTTGCAGTATCTTCCTTGCAGATAGCTGGGGTTTGATGGCTAGTTGAGAGAAGTAGGCTGTCAGGAAAATTTGTTTCTATGGTGTAAGGAATGCCATCTGTGATGTGTCCAAGCTTGCTCCCAGGAAGTTTATCCTTTGGGTGGGCACCTGTGTGGATTTATTTTCGTTGATTGTGTACCCTAGGGAGGTTAGTAAGGTCTTTACAAAGGCCAGGTGCTTGAGCAGCTTTTGGCTGCTGTCTGCCTGAAATGAGTAGCCATCATAGTATGGGTACATCATCTGACTTTTGTTAAAGGCAATGGCTGGCGCCAAACATTTTGTGAAAACTCTGGAAGCAGTAGATAAGCCAAAGGGAAGCACAGAGAACTGAAAGCATTGGGAGTCTGCCCTGAAACTGAGATTCCCTGCATGATTCCCTGATATGAATGTGGAGGTAGGCCTCTTAGATCTTGGGTGGCTAGCCAAGCATTCTTGGAGATTATGGGTAGCAGCTGCTGGAGGATAAGCATTTTGAATTTTGGGATGACCAGGAAGGTGTTTAGAATGGATAGATAGAGGATGGGGCACCAGGTGCCCACTTTTCTGGGTACCAAAGTGTGGAGTAGAAACCTTGGCCTATCTGTTCTGCAGGAACATGCTCTACTGCCCTCAGAGAGCAGGGAAATTATTTGCTTTTGAGCTTCTGCCCACTGGTTTGGGGGTACATCTCTGAACCGTTATGGTGTTGGAAGGGTGTGCAAGGAAAATTTGTATCCCTGGGACACTATGTTCAGAGGCCAGTGGTTGTTGGTAATAGTGGCCCAGGTGTTTGCGTGAAATGTGTTTTTCTCCTGGGGGTGAGTGAAGGTGGGCAAAAAGAGGAGGTGGGGAGGCGAGTCATTGAGAGTTCTTACCATAAGGGGGTGGGGCTTAGAACTCCCTGTTTTTTGAAGTGAATGAAGTCCACTGCTTACATCTCTGCATTCCCTGTGGCTGCTGTCTTGGGGATCTGCTTCCCCTGGGCCTACACTGGAATGGCTTACTGGGAGCAGGAAAGTACCAGTGTTTGGTGGGACAATGCCTGCTGAACCTGCAAGAAATCCTTAACTGTTTGCATAGATTTTGCTTCTTCCACATTTAACACCTCTTCTGTCTTGGTGCCAAATCTTTGTGCAAAGGGGCATCCAGCAATTTTGATACGACATGATCTGGATGGGGCTGTTACTTAATCCATATGTGCGTTCTAATGACAGATCCAGCCATGCATGCCTTCTAATGACAAATCCAGTGACTGCTACCCTGCAAGAAGCTTCTAGGGTGTCAAAGCCACAGTGCAAGGTGTGTTTAGTTACTTGACTTGAAATATGCATCAACTCTTGTAATTCTTTAGAGATTCTTCTCAAGCAGGAAAGGAAGACATTTTTGTTTAAGGAGTTCCAAGGTATGTTGCTGAAATTTCAGCATATGAACGGACTATTTAGTGCCCTGATAAGAGTAGCTGAGGTGTATACTTTTTTACCCCATCTGTCCAGTGCTTGGAATCCCTATCTGAGGGGGTAGGATTCTTAGAGGTTGCTTTAATCCCTGTAGGTCCTTGAGAAATTACCTCAGGGTCAGCAGTAGGATTTTTAAAAAGACTGTGCGAGTCAGGGATTCTGTAGTACCTGTCTGGTTTTCTGGGAGCGGGGGGTGGGTGTCAGGAGTCAAGCTAGATTCCATGAAAACAGCCAGAGATGGCTAAGGGTCTGTGCTGTGGAAGATCTAGGAATTCCCAGTGTCTCTTTTTGAAGGACAGTCCTGACTCTCCCACTGGAAATGCTCCTTTAAGGTATGCAGGGTTTCCCCAAAAGGAAAATCATCTGGTGGAGAGGCTGAAGGAATGGAATTCTCTGCATCAGAATCCTCATAAGTAGAGTGGGGCTGCATGTCTTCATATTCAGATGCATCAGATTCAGATTCATACAGGGGACAGATCTATCTTCCTTTTGGATGGGGTAGCTTGGCTTCCCCGTATCAACACAAGGGTCTTCCGTCATTTTAAGCATTTGAGACGGAGGCAAGGAAGCAGGTGACAGAGGTAGTCGGTTTCTTGGGTGTGGTTCATACCCCAGGCCTTAGAAACTCAGTAGTTTTTGAAAGAACGGTAGTCGCGAAAGAGGACGTCTGTGTCAAGCATCTGTAGTGCGAAGGACTTCCTCAGAAGCCAGTGCCTGCTCAGTGGCTCTGGACCCATCCAAGGTAAGAGACAACCGTAGGATCCTTAGTCTTAACAGTTTTTGCGGCATTCCAGATGCCAAAAGGGTCTCAGTAGCAGCCTGCAAATCCACAGAAGCAGGCATCAGGAGCTGCGAAAGCACCTCACAGAGGACTGCAAAACTGACTAACTTAAGAGAAACGTCGGTAGGTTTGGACCTGTGTGGTCTATCGTTATGTTTTTTCAGAAGATCTGCTGTCGGATGACTTACAGAAGCCATATCGGAATTTGAGAACTGTAAGCGAAAATATCTGGCTACAATAAGACCCCCGATGACGGATAGTTCTGGCATTGAACAAAGTACAGAAGCGACAACAGGGGACATCGCGGTCTGGGCCTAAACAAGTGACGCAGTAAGAATGGAAATCTCAGTGTGGTATTTGCTTTCCACAGGCGAGACAATTAACTTTTTCTGACATCAGTTGGGGAAAGAAAAAAGGATCCCCAACGGGGTACTTCGCTTTAGAAGACTTCAACTTCAGTTTGGAAGACGAAAACTCAGCGGCCGATTGGCACTCGTACAAACTGCTTCTGCTTCGGCACTCGTGCGAACTGCTTCTGCTTCGGACTCCATGGCAAGAAAGACAGATTTAATGGCATCATTGCCTTACTTTATACTACTGATGACCTGACGTCAGCCCTGAAGCGACAGCAACCTATGCAGAAATACTAAGTCTCTGGTATTCAGGCCGGCTAAGGGCTACCCTGGCAGGGATAACCCAAATGTGATGACTGCAACAGTAAAACACGAAGAACATCTAAACCAGGAATTAAACCCAATAAATCCCACCTGTCTAAAGTAGCCAAGACAAAAGGAAGTTCTGAAGCAGAAATCTTTTGCAGAAAAAAACTCCCCAGGGAAAGGACTAGCATTCTGGCAAGGAAGAACATTTCCTGCCCCCCCCCCAATGTGAACAGTGGTTTTCCCTTGCACCTCTGTCAAAACAAAGTGGAAGGTCGCCCCCAAAAGTGAACTTGTCCTCAGTAACGGAATGGTGCCAGCCAACTAAGCCTGGGAAGCCTGCAAGACAAGCACTCTTTGGTCACAAGAAAGCTATGAAAGACTTGGCATACAAACCTGCCTTGTTAGTCAGCTCAACCTGAGCTGACTAATGGTTTGTGGTGTGAGGAAGATGCCTTCAGCTTTGGAATCTGACCAGATGTTACAGCCTTCTAAGGATGTAACCTATATATAGTTAAGGCAACTGTACCAGTGACCCATGATGCAAGTACAGCTGCATAAAATCTTGGCCTAAGAGTGGATGTCCTACTGTTTCACTGTTGCAGTATTCTTCACCTTAGAGATCTCTTGCCAAGGACAACCTGATGCTTGACCTACTGGTTTCTATATCAAAGTATTTAGATCTTATATGAACCATATCACAGACATGTTCCCCACACAGAACGAATGGCACAATGGTGATGTACAGACAGTTACTCAGAACTGAATTGCCCAGGAAGAAAAGTCTCCAAAGGACAAAGGAGGCTATGCACATCCAGAAGGAAAAGGGAGACCCTCAGAGGATGGAAAACAAAACCCAAAAGGCAAAAGGGGGTTGGAAGGGG
Organism: Protopterus annectens; assembly: GCF_019279795.1. Lineage (NCBI taxonomy): Eukaryota > Metazoa > Chordata > Ceratodontiformes > Protopteridae > Protopterus > Protopterus annectens. The sequence continues at coordinate 1,956,306,161 of NC_056725.1, forward strand.
AGAGCGAATACTGCAACACTGAAGAGAAGGATATCTGTTAAGATTTTATACAACTGTACCAAGTTCTTCTGTACCACTGCTGCAGTATTCTTCACCTTAGGGGGAGCACAAAAGCTCAAAAAGATTGGGAGGTGGAAGGCTAGGAAGAGCATTCAACTAACCCATGCAGAATGTCTCTAGCTAGCAAAACCTGTTCTTGCCCTAAAAACAATATCCAATTTAAAAATGTTTAAAGGTATGTGCTGAAGACCAGGGAATTGGCATCCAACCTCTTGAAGAAAGCAGCAAAAGAGGCAACAAGCCCCACTGAAATGAGCTCTAACACAAGTAGACAGACACCTGCCATGAAAAGAGTAACAAAAAGAAATGGTCTTAGATATTCGGGAGATAGCTTTCTTAGAAATAACCACACTCCGTGCCCTGGGATGAAAACAAAAAGCTGGTCAAACTTACGAATGGCCTTAGCATTGTTCAGATACCGGAGCTGTTTATGCAAATCCAAGGTATGTAGGACTCTTACTAGCAGAATAAGGAGAAGGAAAAAGGGAGCAAGTTGTACTGTCTGATTCAAAGACAACTCATTAACCACCTTGGGCATAAAAGGAAAATTAGTACGAAAGGATACCCTGTCGCTGTGAAACACCAAAAAGGAAGAAAGGCCATAAGGGCCTGAAGCTCAGAAACTTTCAGAGCAGAAGTAGCAAGCAATAAGGCAGTCTTCTAGGTATAAGGCTGCATAGCTGAACCTGCAGCCTCAAAAGGAGCCCTGGTTAATTTTTCCAAAACAAAATTAAGGTCCCAAAGAGGAGAATAATCTTCCTCGGGTGCCGAAGATGCATGCGGCCTTTAAGAAATTGATAAGCAGAAATAGCTGACAAATGGGCCTTCACAGAGTAGGCCACACCAGACTGGAGCAGCTCGCACAAATAAGGAAGGACCAGATGTACCCCCAATGAAAAAAGGTCCTGGCCATGAGCATGGCATCAGACAGAAAATCTTTTCCATTTGGACATGCAAGACTTTATGGTTGTGGTTTTCATTGCCTCCTGTAAAACTGAGCGTGTCTTCAGAAAAGAGGTGCCCAAAAGGGATAAAAACCCCATCACCCACAGTGTCAGCTGAAGACTGGACAAGTGAAGATGGATGAGCAACCCCTTGTCCTGTGCGAGAAGATCCAACCAGTCAGGTAACTTGTAATGACTGCTCCAGACCAGATGCCTTAAAGAACCAGGGATGACTTGGCCAAAAGGAAGTCACTAACATTTTTGAGGAGTGTAGCTGAAACCTAGGGTAGAGAAGGGACAAGGGAAACCTCAAACTTCCCAAGAAAAGAAAGGGTGTCCATCTTACATGCCAGATGGCATGACACTCAAACAGAAGAGAGGAATCGGTCTGTTCAAAGAAAAGGCAAAGAGATCTACCTAAGGAATGCCCCACCAATGGACCATTCTTAACACATCTCTGTGAAGCATCCATTCATGAGCCTGTGTTTTGGACCTATTGTGCTCTGAAAGAATATACACTGCCTGAAGAGTTAACTGCTAACTGACAGCCAGGTCCCAGGCCTGAAGAACCAGCCTGCTAAGAAAGTAAGACTGTGCCCCCCTCACTTGCTGACATACCACATTGCTGGTGGTGTTGTCCATCTAAACTTTCAGAGAACCTGAAGAGAGCATAGGGTGAAAAGCTTGAAGGACCAGAATCAAAGCTCTCATCTCTTGGATGTTGATATGGGCCAACTTCTGACAAGGAGGCCAAAGGAATTTAACTTTCAGGTGACCATAGGAAGCCCCCCACAGCATGTCTGAGGCATTTGAACAGTCCTTGAAAAGGAACCAGAGGCTGAAAGAGCAGGCCTGGGTTGAGTGTAAGCTGCTGAATCCACCACCCAAATCCCTGCTTTAAACAAGGAAAGACAGGACCTATAAAATCCAGAGGGTGGCAATGCTGAAGCCAAGTTACTTGAGATACCATCAAAGCATTCATATGTGCAGTCTGGCAAAAGGGAACATTGGAGTAAAAGAGGCCATGAATCCCACAGCTCCAAGAAACTCTGGTTGAATAGCAGGCAGAGGAAGAAGAGACTGAAAGAAATCTGTCAGGGACAGAATTTTTGGAGATGGAAGAGGCCAACATTAGCACTGTCTGAATCCTGCAACCCAGATGCACATGATCCTACCAGAGTCAGGGCAGACTTTTGGAAAGGGATAGTGAACACCACACTTTGAAGGAGCAAGATGATTAACTCCAGATCCTGTAACAGGCAACTGAGAGAAGATGCTTGAAGCAGGTCACCTAAATAAGGAAAATTCTGAATGCCTCAGAGCCTGCAGAACGCAATCACAGGAGCTAGGCATTTTGTGAATACCCCTGGGGCAGCATAGAACCAAAAATGAGAGGAAGAAACAGAGTAACAAAGAGAGGGGGTGAATAAGAACACAATTTAAGCATCCTTCTGATCCAAGGGCAACAAAAAAGCCTGGGGTAGTAAAACAGGAAACAGGGTCTGAAGAGTGAGCATCCAAAAAGAAGGTACCTTGAGAGAGGATTTGAGCAGGGACATCCAGAAGAGTCTCCACGTATCCTACTTTCATGGACTCAGGAACATCCTGGTGTAAAACCCCTTTCCTACCCGGGAAGGAGGGACAAGTTGAATGGTTCCTTGGTCCACCAGGGATCCAACAGCCTCTGGAAAATGAGTAAGTAGCTTTAGCGGAGCTTGTGGAATCCCTAAATAAGGAGGGAGAGACTTCCATACCATGAAGTTAACCTGACAGATAAAAGAACCCAAGAATCTAAAGTGATAAGCCAATTTGGAAGACTAAGGGAAAGCCGAAGGGATAAAAGGAACCCAGCCGGATTTGTGGCAAAATGTCAAAAAGCAGGCTTATCAGATAAAGGAAGATTCTGGGCCACAGAAGTCCGAGAAGACATAGCAGGAGGGGCTTGCTTACCACCTTTCCTGCCTTTGAAGGCCTAATGAGGCTGCCCGTAAACAAAAGCTGACCTAGTAGGATAATTCCTGCGGAACTTAGGGACAGAAAAGAAAAATATGCTAAAGTCCCTCCAAATCTTTATCTGTACTTAAACGTGTCAGCAGCAGCAGTCCTAAAGAGGCTTTTATTATCCAAAGGAGCATCCAACAACTTGGCCTTAATCTCCTCAGGCAAACATTGAAGATGAAGTCAAGAATAATACCTCATGACAGACCCAAAAGCAGCAGCCCTGAAAAAGGCATCAGCAGCACCATAGCTACCCTCCACACAGTGACGAGACACTTAAGTAGAATCTAAAATAGATCAGGCAGAAGATTTGCCATCAGAATCAAGGTGATCAGAAATAATGAGACAAGCCTGAGCAATCAAGGCCAGAGCATATCCAGTCATGTGGGACTAGTAATTAATAGCCCTAAACATCAAAAGTAAACAGTGTAGACATTCTTGCCAATCCTCTCCATTGCCCTATTATCCTTATCAGAAGGCAAAAGTTTGGGAGAGAGTGAGAGCCTGGAAGGCTTGGCAGAAGACACAAACCACAACAGAATCAGAAAGAAATAAAAATTGATAATCCTCAGGGACCTTGTAGAACCTATCAAGTTTCTTAGGAACAGAAGGTTGAGAATCGGGAGACAAAAAGTGTATAACAAGGCAGCCAACACAAAACGAACTGCAGAGGGTTTAGAAGTATCCACCTGAGAACTCATATTACCTCTGAATATCAGACACTTGAGAAAAATCCCACTTCAAATATTCCGTCATCATAGCAATTGTGTCCCCAAAGAAAAATTCCTCAAAAGGAGACTCAAGACAAATAGACTTCTCATCAGAGCCATAAGCCAAAGTTAAAGGCATTCAAGAATAATAGGACAAGGACGCCTCATCAGATTTAATCTGAGGAATCAGGCTCCCTAAACCATTTAGAAGGGGTAGAGGTCCAAGGAAGAGGCTTCAGGGCCATCAAGGCAGAAAACAAGCCCCAAGTAAATTCTTGCCATTCCCTTTGATGATCCTGGAAGGGATGTCAATCCTAACAAATACCGGAGGCTCTGACCCTTGGTGGGATTCAATAAGAGTACCTGGAATCTCCTCCCTGGTCAATAAGAACCCCTCTAAGACCCTCCAAGATAAAATCAACCACAGCTCCCCCTAGATGTCTGGAGAAAACACCTACTGCAAAGCCTCAGAGGAGGTCAGAAAAAATGGTTCCATGCCTGCCTCTGACAGGGTCATGAGAGGAATCTTCAACACCAGATGGCCTAAAGGGCTCTCACCCACTTTTATAGGGACATCTGGTGGAGGCTGGACAGCTAAATAACCTGGCCAGGACTTCTTGGCAACCTTACCTAGCAGGAATACCTTTGGGTTAATGAATTCTGCCATTCTACCCTGGGCTAACTGTTTAAGTCATTGGCTTTCCAAGACATATGGGCCAGGGAAGACAACTGGCTTCTGAGTCTCCTAGGCACAAATGCCTTACAGAAACTACAAGAGGCATGGTAGTGGGAAGCACTCAAGCAAATGAGACTGTTTGTGATGTGACTATCCTTATGGGGAATCTGCCTCCCACACTGACATTTTCCCTTCGTGGATGACATGAACTCCAGGTGAGCAAAAAAGTACAAGACCATAGGAAAAAAACCAAAAGCTACCTCAATGGGGCACTTATCTGATGGCCAGATATTCAGCACAGCCACAAGACATTAAGACTGACAAGTGATGATGGTGTTGGGACTGGCAGCAAAGTTCTGCTGGGTAACTGCGGCTGTACTTCACCTTTACTTCCCATGTCTTGAGTGAGGAGCATACGAGTGACATACAGTGCATAAAAGATCATAAGGCTTTGTTATACTGGTCGAGCATCAGGCCATCCCAGGGAGGAGATCCCTACAGTAAAAAGTAGGGAACAGTGATCTAGGACATCAATAGATATTTCAATGATCAGTGCAGTAACCTTACCTATATGGGTCATATCTGACAGAATACAACAAGCATGTCAGCTTCCAAAGTTTTAGGACACCTTCCACACACCCAAACCATCATTCAGCTCGAGCTGAGCTGACTAAAATGACACGTTTGGGCACAAAGCCCTTCAAAAATAAACACAGGCTAAACCCCAAAAAGACAATGCTAAAAAAAGTGTCCACACCCTTGCATAAATACAACAGAAAACAAAGGGGACGGAAAGAGGAAAGAATACTGCAGTAGTGATCAAACATCTAATTTATGGTAAGTTTACTTACACAACCACACTGCTATAACCATACTGATCACTGCTGCAATAGCCTTACAACAATATGGGTTGATTACCCAATTATAGTACATTTAGGAGGTAGAAGAGTCTAAGGAGCCCCTGGAGAACAGTCCAAGCAAAGCATTACCATCTGCCAATTTTCTCTAAATCCAGAGCTGGCTTTGTCACTGCAGTCTTGCAGGGCCTTATAGCTGGTCCTAATGCTATCTAAATTCCTTCTCCCATCCTTAGCATTGGGAATCTACCCAAATGTGATGACTGCAACAGTGAAACACGAAGAACATCAGTAAGTGATGTGTCCATTATCCCTTCCACCATAAACTTAATGGGCAGGGGGAAGGAGGGAGGGGAGTCTAGGATAAATGAAAATGAACAAATGGAATATTATGGTGAGTGCATAACTTCTTTACCTGATGTTTTCAATTTTCGTTTTATCCAAAACTTATGGGACAAAGTCCCCAGCTACCTTTGACCTTGGAAGGCCTCAAAGGATATTCCTGAGCACCACTGAAACAAATGACACTCGTCCCCTGGAGACCAGATCTAGTTTGTAATGAGTAATAAAGGTATGAAGCCCAAGTTACCACTGCACAGATATCATCCATCGAAGCTCTAGATTGAAAAACTGCTGAAGTAGCTACAGCTCTTGTAGAGTGAGCCCTTAAAGGCCTACGCAATTTCATTTTAAAAATATGCATTCTTTGAGCCATCTGGCTACAGTCACTTTGCTCACTGGTTGGCCAAGTCTTGTAGTGAAAAGGACACAAACAGTTGGTCGGACTTTCTTAAATTCTTAGTTCTGTGTACATAGAATCAAAATAGCCTGTGAACATCTAATAAATGTAAGCAGTATTCACCTTTGTTAATAAAATTGGGAAAAAGTACTGGTAAATTAAGAATTCTATTGATACTAGTCTCAGACAATACCCAAGGCAAAAAGGAAAGATTGGTTCTCAGTGAAACTATCTTTGTGGAAAATCAGGCAAGGAGATTTACATAAGGCTTGCATTTCTGAAAATCTTCTAGCAGACGTTATTGCCACTAAAAATATTGTTTTACAGGATAAGAATTTCAGATCACATTCAGCTGACAGTTCAAAAGAAGGTTGAACAATGGCTTGCAGCATTAACTTGAGATCCCAAGGCGAATTAGGATCTTTGTAAGAGGGTTTTGAGAGTATTCCTTTTAAAGAAGGCCTTGCAAAGCTTATGAGAAGCCAAGAGGATTCTTCAAAACCTTTATGGAAATTAGAAATAGCAGCTAAGTGAATTTTTATAGTAGACTGGGAAGCATCTGCTTTAAAAAGTGAAGCTAAAAATTCTAGGACCATCAATGGGCGCTGAAAAAGGGTCAGAATTGTTAGAGTCCAAAAGGTAAACCTCTATTTACTAGCATAGAGTTTACAGGTAGCTGGCTTATGAGAGGTTATGAGTATATGATGTACTTGGGGTGGGGTGGGGGGCTGGCTATTAATGCGACTGGAGAAACCAAGTTGCCAGCCTGAGGTTTACAATGTTTGGATGGATTAATTTCTCTGTAGGACAGATGGTCTCGAGCTGTTGCCAGAATCCAAGGCGGTTGAATCAGACAAGGCCAAAGAAAGGGGAACCATATATGTCAACGCCAATAAGGTGCAATGATTATTATTTTGCTCTGCAACCTGATTGTTTTCTGTAGAAATTTTGGGATTACAGGAATTGGGGGAAAGGCATACAGCAGTCTGGAAGCCCAAATGCAGAAAAAAGCATCTCTCGGTGACTCCTCTGGAGGGGGGGGGGGGGTCAGAGCAAAATAGCTGCGGCACCTGTTTAAAGTAGAGGCAAGCAGGTTGGAACAAGGCTGCCCCATTGACTGAAAATCCTTTCCATCACCTTTGGACTGAGAGACCACTCGTGAGGCAGACAATACACCAGCTTAGTTTGTCCACTATCACTCTGGAACTCCCCGGAAAATGTGTTGCTATCAGAAAGCAGATGGAAGAGACCGCCCTACTGCCATATTCTGCTTCTTGAATAAAGGGATAGGATTTGGTTCCCTCCCAGTTTCTTGATGTACCGATCCACTGACATTGTCCACTTGAATCGCAACTGTTCCTAAAGGAAGAGCAGTCTGAAAGGCTTGCAACGCCAAAACCACAGCCATTAACTCCAGTACACTGATATGCAAAAGTTGGCCTCTGTGAGGGACCATGTGCCTTGGACAGTCTTGCCCAGATCATGCCCATCCACCTCATCTGGGATGCATCTGTTGTCACTATGATTTGGGGTTCTGATGGGACAAGGGGATGGCCTAGAAGAATGTCTTCAGAATGCATCCACCAAGCTAAATCTTCTCTGCAAAGACTGGTGATCAATATCAGTCCCGACATGGGTTTGTGTAACACTGACCACTGATGCTGGCAAACCACTGTAGTATCCTCAATGTGATATCGTGCTAAGAACTACAGTTACAGCCGCAGCCATGGAGCCCACTGCTTTAAGGACAAGACTAGCGGTTACTTTTCTGTTGCTGATTAGCTTCTATACCAGAAGTCTGACTTTCTGTAATCTAACAGGAGGGAGAGAGAATCTATGGCAGTTTGAGCATTTAGAAAGGCTCCTATGAATTCTAAATTCTGAGTTGGGGTCAATTGCAATTTTTCGTAATGTACTTATTCCCAGATAAGTGCAAACGTGAAGTATATGGTGTCTTGCTTCCATCAACTGATGCTTGGTTGAACTGGTAATGAACCAATTGTCTTAGATACAGAAACCCTAGGAATCCCTGCAATCCCAAGTGAACTGCTATTACCACCATACACTTGAACACCCTGGTGGCTGTAGTGAGACCAAAGGACAGAACTCTAAGTGATTGGCTATCAGCTGGAGGCGGAGTAATCTTCTAGAACTTTTGTCCATCTTTATATACGGTAATATGCATCATGAAGATCTATTGAGCACGCCATTGTCTTTTTCCAAAAAAGAAAGAATGGACTGTACCGTGACCATCCAGAAACTGATTTGTTAATCAGATTTTTTCAGTACACTTGGATCCAAAACTAGTCTCCAGTCTTTTTTGGCACTGAAAAATCTCGAGTAAAATTCCAGATTCTCACTGGTCTGGTGGAACTCTTTGGATGACTTTCTAGAAATGCTTCTTCCTTCTGACTGGGTGCATCATCAGGGATTTTCTTACATACAGGAAGAGGAAGGGAAAAGGGAATTGTATAGCCTTTGGACATAACCCTCTGCACTCGAGCATCCAATGTTATTTGTAGCCAGGAATTTTGGTGCAGGGATAAGGGTCCACCAACTGCCTCCAGAGACAGACAAATCGGGCCTCCTTTCAGGAGGAGTGGTAGGATTTACCAGAGAAAGAATCCCTGAAACCCCGATTTTCCAGGCCACCTCTGCCTTGCGGGCGGCACCTTCCATTAAAGTTCCCCCCCTCTACCCCTGGGTGAACTACCTCCACAAATGTCCTGAAAAGACCCTTGGGAGTTTTTGAAACATTTTTCCACTCTTCTCCAATTTCCAGAGAAAGGTCTTTGAGGAGTGGAAAAACATACACCCACTGCAGAAGGGGTCTTTCCATCTTACTTTGTTCAAGTGTGAGATTCTCTAACTTTTGGAGCAAACAGGGATGATCAGTCAAAGGGCGCACTGAAGAATGAAGACTTAAATGGCTCCGCAACATCACACAGGCGCATCCAGGTATGTTTCCTAATGGCAATGCCTGAACCCGCTACTCCGGTGGTCCCTTTGGCTCTCATGGACAATTGGACACCAGGGTGAACAGAGAAGCCACTTTTTCTTGAACGTTTCCTGCAAGGGAATCTGATAACTCCTTGACCAGTTCCCTGTGAGGTCTAGTGAAGTGTGCAAAGAAATTCAAGGACTTTAAGGCAAAGGTCGATGATGCATAGACCCTTCTTGCCAAACCTATCCATCACCAGAGATTCTGTTGGGTAGACGGATAGAGGAGCTCTTCGGCTAGTTCCTTCTTTGTGGCTGGTGCCACAACCATGGCATCACCTGAAAACCCTTTAGACCACAACTGTGTGCCCTCAAGGGCAGACAATATTTTGTCAGGTCTCCTGGGGATAGGCAGTTATCCAAGATTCCTGCGGTCTTGGTGCTCGCTGACCCAGTGGGAGTGCAGGTTGAATATCTGGATGTGAGGAGGAAAGGGACACTGGCTATGAAGTGGAAAGGCTGACCAACTACAGCAGTCAGGGCTCTCTCCATGGCCTCGAAAGCCAGACACCCCCCCAAACAGGAAAGGGAGCCCAGAACAGAGAAACACTGCCTCGGAACATTGGTCCATCCCTGCTCCAAACAGGCAGCCTCTGAGACCGAAGCTGGAGCCAAGCTGATCTGTACCGAAGCCCCAGGATGCAAAAAAGGCTCTGAAAAAATAGGTGTCAACTCACTCCTCTTGGAGCTGGCAGACCAGTCTCTACCCAGACAGGCTTCCGAATCCGAAAGGATTGAAGACCTCTGAGCAAGAATCAGTTTCAAAAATAGGGATCTCTCCAGAACCAATGCAGTCGGGCACATGGCTGCTCTGAACCAAAGACTAATACCTCAGATTAAGTCCAGGCGGAAAACCCAGAGGGGTAAAGGAAGAAATTGCTCCCATACTCGAGGGGGCTGGGGCCGAAGAGGTACCAGACAACCCTCTCGCCCTAAAGGGGTCGGATAAAGGTGAATATCATGTCCTTGGAAGATCCATAACAAATGACTCATCAATTTGTTTCCTCAAAACAGTCAACAGAATAGATGTCTGCACAGAAGGTTTTGGTGTCGAAATATCCAGATACTCCTGCACCAAAAGCTAGGTGCCAAAGGCTTAGTTTGCTCTAATAAACTGTTCCATAGGTCCCTTCAGGATCAAAGTTTTAGTAAAGGAGTCTGTCAGTTCCAAGGGTTCTAAAGGAACTGAAGACTGCCTTTTTTGAGGCAGTGCCGACAGTGGAAGGCACCAACTGACCACTTTTTTGGTTTCACCAAAACTTTGGAAGATGAAGATGACGAAGGAGGAGAAGGCAGTCTTACGCTTGGCTTTTAACCACGAAAAAAATCGAGGAAAATCACTAAGAATAAAACCAGTAACCTCCAACAAAGGTAAAATGGAAAACTACTGTAGCACACAATAGACTTTTGCTGCACACAATATACTTTAACGCTACAAATTTGTTTCACATTTTCATCCACAACAGACTTCAGATAAACACCATACACAGTGGAATCAACTCATTTATAGCACTGCATAAATTGTCTAGCCAATCGAGTTTCCCTTATACCAATCAATAAAACATGAACATTAAAAGCCAAGGGATCTGCCCAGTGTTAAAGGTCGGCATCTTCCATTATTATTTCCCCCTCTGTCCCTGGGGGAAAATTCACCACATGCGTTTAGCAATGCTCTTTGGGTTTCCCAGAACCACATTTTTCCTACTTTTTGGCCTTTGGGGTAGGGAGGGGAAAAAAAAACTTACTCCCATGGCAGAGTTTTGCCTTCCTGCTCGCAACTGGTCAGTCTCTCTAACTTTTGGCCAGAACAAGGACGAGCTGTCAAAAGGGGCGTTAATGAAGGAACACTTGAAGGGCTCAGCAAACTCGCAAAGGCGAGTCCAGGAATGCCTCCTCAGAGCTATTCTTGTACCTGCCACCCTACTCGCTCCATCAGCTGCATAAGGAAAGAGCCACAGAGGAGTTGACCACAGAATTTAAGGTAGCAAGCTGGGCAGTCACCTTGTCTGACACCCCCGCAGGTGTAGAACCTTGAAGAGCATCTAGTTCCCTTCAGGAGATCCCACTGGAGTCTGGTAAAATGAGTTAAGTAGTTCAGCAATCCAAGTGTAAAGGCCGCTGACGAAAATATACGCTTCCCATATCTGCCCATCATTTGAGATTCCTTATTCAGTGGATGGACAGATGAAGTCTCAACTAATGCCTTTTTGGTGGCCGCCACCACCATAGCATCTACTGGGACACCTTTGGTTAAGAATTCCTTCAGATGGGGCAGTTATAAATTTGTTGGGCCTCCTCAGAACAGGTTCCACAGACTCTAGAGAGCCCCACGCCTTTCGAATGACTACACCAAGGAGCTGGTTTGAAGGGTGGAGACACCCAAGAGGTGGAAGGTCGAGACCCAAATGTCTCCAGGCATACAGATATCTTCAGAAGGGGTAAAGGCCTTCCAGCCACATTTCTGCTTCAGGATCTCTAGGATGTCCGAGAAGACATCCTCAGAGGGTGACCATGGGGACCTTTCTGAATCCTTTAAGTTCGTATCTGAGGTGACTGACTCATCAGGGGAGTCTAGAGGTTCCCCCTCACATATTTTCTTCTAAAGGACCTCCCCGGAGGGGTACTTCGAGGTTTCAGAAGAAACTCTCACCCAATTGGATGTCCTGCGACATAGGGTCTCTATGCCTGGGGAGAGGGGGTGGTAAGGATGCAGACTCTGGCACTTCTTGGGGAGGAATGTTTGGATCCAAGAGTGGGGCAGTCTTGGGTGACAGCACTCTTCATGACCTCGAAGGCATCACTGCCCTGCTCAGAGGGAGCCCCCGGCTCCGAAGAACCAGGACACAGCCCCTGAATCAAAGCCTTGGGCTCAGAGGCTGATGTAGGTGCCAAGCTGACGCATGCAGAGGCCCCAAGAGGTAGATTCGGATTAACCGTCAGACCTGACTCTCCTCCCCGGACCAGACAGGGGAGCGTCGGCTCCTAGACCCCTAGATGGACAATAGCACTCGATGTCGGAGCAGAAGTTGGAGCCAAAGATCCTGAACAGGTCTCTGCTCCAATGGTTCCACTACTATCGATTCCAAATGCTCTGGCTCCGAAACCAAAAGTTGCATCGGAGGAGGAATTGGTACAGAAGTGTTGACAGTCGGAGCAGAGGTGGGAGAACTCGAAAGGATCTTTGCCAGCACTGGTGTGCAAAGGAGGCTCCTGACTACCCTCTCCACATCATGGTCTGAAAAACTCCTGGAAGATCGAGAGGAGTGGACCGATTACTTTGATTGTAAGACAGGCGATAGGTGAGACCAGCTCCAAGATAGAGGACTGGCTCGGGCTACAGATCTCCATCGGTTCCGAAAGTACAGGTGGAGCAGAGAGATTTTTCGGGCCAGAGGTAAAATCCTTTGGTTGCTTCAACGGTTCCACAGTTGGTGCAGAGGAAGATGCTCGTTTGGAAGACTTGTCTAATCTTGGTGAATAGGTCGATTTAGAGGAACTGTTTCCCTTCGACTGCCTCTGAAAAGGGAACCTTAATCAAACACCTATCAGTCTGTTTTTACATTTTAGTAAAACCCTAGAACAAAGCATTACAAATTCTGCAAAATTCCCGCAGATGGACCGCACCCAAGCAGTAAACTGGTGCGTTTATCTGTTAGGAGCATTTTCTGGTTACAATTGTCACATTTTTTGAAGCCTGAAGGCTTTTCCTCTATCCTTAGACATAATGAACAAAACTTTTTCTAACTAATGGCTTATCCTAGTTAACTTTAACGAACGACCTTACCAGCGGTCTCACATCAGGCTTTGTGCCCACTGAATGGAGCACAGCAACAGTTATCCCACTCCACAAAGGGGGAGCCACCACTGATCCCAGGCACTATTGCCCTATTAGCCTGACTAGCTTGATCTGCAAAGGTCATGGAACTCAAAGACACTGGTAACCTCCAAACTATGGACCACACACAGTTCGGGTTTTTGAAAGGCAGATCATGCCTCCTGAACCTGATCTACTACTTTGAGGCAGTCACCAAAGCTGTACAAGAGGGTAAGGTAGTTCACACAGCCTAACTTGACATCACCAAGGCTTCCAACACCATCCCTCATTCTGGAATTAAAGCTAAACTCCCTAAACTAGGTATAAATCCCTGTGCCACAAGATGGGTTGCCAGTTGGCTCACTGAATGAACCCACACTAAGTTGCAGACTCCAAATCTGACTTTAAACCAGTGACAAGTGGGGTACCACAGGGTTCAGTCCTTGGACCTCTCCTGTTTGGCATCTACTTCTCTGAAGTACAGGCCAACACAGAAGGCCTTTGGCTAACAAAGTTTGCAGATGACTGCAAACAAGGAGCCATTAGTTGAGTCCCCAAATGATGTGGACATCCTACAGAAAGGCCTCACAGAGACAGATGCCTGGTGTCAGAACCATGGCCTCAAGCTCAATGCCAAAAAGTGCATTGTCATCCCCTTTGGTAAAAACTCTGTATGCATGAACTACCACACAGGTGGCAGTCTACTTAATGCCGTATGTATAAGAGACTTGGGGATCCAGGTGGACAGTAGTCTCTCCTTTGATAATCACATCGCCACAGTAAATCCTTCTACATGGCACACCATCACAAAAGGGTTCTCATCTAGGAAAAAAAGAGGTCATTGTTCCCCTCTATTCGACACTCATTAAACCTATTACATAGTGTACAACACCCTTTTTGGAATGCACCTCACAAGACATCTGCAGTAGCTAGAAAGGCCACAGAAGTACCTCACAAAGAGGATTATTGGCCTCAAACAGATGCCCTACACTGACAGCCTCAAAAAACTCCAGCTTTACTCCGTAGCATATTGCCTACTCAGAGGTGATCTCTGCCTAACATACAAAGAAATCCCAATCCCTCCGAGCTACATGCACTAGTGACCTAAACCTTGTCACCACAATCAACAGGACATGCTGGAGGGATAGATTCCTGTCCCAGAGACTTCCCATACTCTGGAAAAAGCAACCCATCTATGTCAAGCAAAGTTCCTCATTAGCACTCAAGAAAAATCTTAAGTGGATGAGAAATAGGAAATGCACCCGGTGGCTCTGCTCAACAGGGGCAAAGGAAAATAACTTTCTTGGGTGACGTAAGCCAGGGAACCTTGTTGGCTAGACTTATTTAGGCCCTTGGGCCAATAGCCTAGTACCTACAGAGAAACCAAGAAGAGAAAGGTCAACAATAGAATTTTTTTTTTTTTTTTTTTTAGGGAACACAAACAGGAGAACAGCAGCAAGGGAATAAGGGGACCAGAGAAGAGGCCTCTAACTTAGACGATGATCTCTGGTAAAAGGAGAGATCTCCAAGTAAAACGACACTCCTTGAAACACAATGATCGAGGGGAGGGGAAGCACTCCATCTTAAACTGGCTCAGTAAGGAATTCTCTAACAAACTCTTAGTGTAAAAACTAAACTGATAACACTAACTGCTCAACATGACAAAATCTTAAAACACAAGGAAATACAACAAAGCGGGAAAGAGAAAAACAGGCCCTAGCAATGAAGACCCGTAGGCAAACAAAACAAAGGTGAAGCAAGCTTTCATATCAGGAATACACTGACACTAAAACTGGTAAGCCAAAAAAAAAAATTTACAAGTAGCAAGAAAGCAAAAAATGTTTCTACTTAGCCTAGAGCCTAGTAGGAAGCACCCGATGTAGTTTAGTGGCAAACAAGATCTGGGTAATCTTCCCTAGACATAATGGGATAGGGTACAGCCTCAAGCTTTAGTAATAGGCAGAATCGGAACCTATGCTCAGTTCCGAACCCAATCAGCAAGAATGAAGGCGAGATGGAACAACATGAAGTGTTGAAGTGGGTTGGTTAACAATTAATAGACAAAAAAAGTAGTATAAACTCTCTCAGAATGTGAAACTTATCAAAAAAAATTACACAGGTCGAGAGCAATGGCGAAAGAGTCTTTCATAAAGCAGCAAACGAGATTGTTGGTAACTAGGAGAGGAGCACTGTGGGTAAGTGAGGAGCTCGAGTTTTTGGCTTCGAGGTGTAGTAACAGCCAGGTCGGTTCCAAGGTTCGTAACTGAACCCATACGTTGAGGATAAAATAAAAATTAACGTCAGATTGGTTGTTTTTATGATATTAAAATTTACAGAGATATCAATTTTTTTACATTTTTCTAAATATCTCAACAACCAAGTAACGCAGACAGAACTCCTTAGATTCATATGAAAGCACTCAGCTACATGAATAAAATGCTGCTGACAGTAAAGTGGGCAACTTGAGCTGTTGCCAAGATATTGTAAGTTGTTTACAAAATATTACAAATGTAAGTGTTTACTGTGACTTCTAATACTCTGTTTAAGACCTAAAACCTAAAGAATACTGCCACTATAAAAAAGGTTCACTATCAAAAGGTTGAAATTTATATGGTCCAACGTTCATTTGATCAACCCTTATGGTCGACACATGAATATTAAGTAGTTCATTTGGTTGACAGGAAGAGCATGCAAATTACCTGTCAAGATTATGCTGACAAAACGGCAAAGATATACCCCTTTGTCAGCACTGTTGTGCAATCTTGGAGTTGTAAAAGGGGTGTGGAGGACGCAGCCCCCCTGCAAAAACACGGGCAGTGTAGCTGATGTTTTTAGACCATTTAAACTGACTTTTTTCGGTATTTTGAACATTCGGTGTAATGACTTTAGACATTATGACTGTCAATCACATGAATTTCAACATTTTTATAGTAAACCTATAAAAACAGTTTGCTGAAGAGTGTCATTTATACTTTTCATAATCCCTATGGTTTCAGAACTATGAACATTCGTTTAAATGTGAGAATACAATCCGATTCTGTCAAAAGGCTTAGGCTCCACCCATTGGAAGTTGCAGTGCAAACTTCCTAAGCTTCATTGGAGTGAATGAATTAATGCAGAGGTCAACGCAATCAGTACAACTTGTTTTTTGATGTTAAGGATCTCAAGTCATCCATGTTACCTTGTTCAAATGGAGCAAGTGTTAGCTGCTCTAACAAAAAAATTAAGATCAAAGAGGGGACTCAAGTTTTCTTGAAGACCTCTTTTGTAAAACCCCTTTCAAAAGCATTTTGACATGAGATTGCATTGAAAGAGGAAGAATCATGGGCAGATATGCTGAAATGACCAATAAATGAACCTTAACAGAGGTATAAGAAAAGCCACAGGATGGTAACACAAATACTTCAAACCCAGAGAATGAGCCCTTAAAGGGTGCTGTTTATGCTGTTGGTGCCAACTAGAAAATCTTTTCTATTTGCTAATATAAGATTTTCTATTAACAGACTTTCTTGCCTCCATTAGTATCTGCTGCACATCCCTCAGTAAACAGGTGCCTAAAAGGAATGAAGATCCTACCACCCAGGCAGTCAACTGAAGCTGACTGATGAACAAGAACAGGGATGTCTGTACCAGGCAAGTAGGTCTAGTCTGTGAGGAAACCTCCAGTAACTGCCTCTGGCCATTTCCAAAAGGAAGAAACACAGTTGCCTGGGCCAGAAGAATGTTACCTCATTGATCTTGGGGATTCCTTCTGAATCTTCGGAAGTACTCTGGATATTAGTGGAAAGGGTGGAAAAGCATACAGGAACATGCATTTTCTTTTCCTTGGACAGAAATCTGCCTTCCAAGCTTTTTTTGTATGGGGTCCTGGAGTAAAATCTTGCTAACTTACAGTTCAGAGAGGAGGCAAATCGGTATAGAGGATCTCTCCACAGACAGATCAAATCTTGAACACCACCTGATCTAAAATCTCCATTCATGAGAGTTTGCCCTTGTCCTACTAAGCTTTTAATGCACACAACTTTGCTCTAAAGGAATGTAGGATGTCTACAGAGTCAGTTTGTGCTGTGAAGCTCTCTCTCTCAACCCAATACGTTTAGTCTGCTGGAGGGATACAACCTGTCTCCCCTTATCTGTTGATGTACCACATAACTGTGGCATTATCTGTAACAACTTAGAGATCCTGGGGACTAAATATGTTTGAGTGTTGAGCGCTATGATCAGGGCAAGCATCTAATATGTTTGTGCTTGTACATTTGTCTTTAGCCCCACACACCATGCATTTTTATCCCTCCTGCAACTGCTCTCAAAGTAAAGTCCAAGGCATCTGGTGACTGACTGCTTTAGAACAGGGAAGGGGATACCTGGATTTAAGGACATTTGCTGTTTCCACCAAGGGATTTCTCTTCTAAAAAACCCCAGGATTGGGATTTGAAAAGCAAGAATGTTGGAACTTGGACCAAACAGACTCCATTGAGAAACAAATATTCCAGGGGTATCATGAAAATCATAGATGCCATGAGACTCAAAATAGTGACGTACTTCCTCGCAGTAACAAAAGTGGAAAAAATGAGGAATGTACATTGAACTATTTTTCTGTGGAAGAAAGGCTCTTTGAACTGAGGTGTCTAGCTGACCCAGCAAGAACAGAAGACATTTGAATGTTCTCTTAAAACTACAGCTTGTGTAAGAGGACCTCTCACCCAAGAGATTCCAGGCACTTGAAAAAGCCTCTGCAAAGATAAGCTAGTTGTCTAAATGTGGAAAAACCTGGACATTCTGTAGGTTGCAATTTGGTATAAATGGAGCTAGACAGTGTATTCTTGCTGCAGTGTACAGTCCAAAGAGTTGGGCAGAGAACTGATTAGGTGATCAAGACACACACACACACACACACACACACACACACACACACACACACACACACACACACACTACCTTAATTTACAGTAGAGTGACATCTCCAGGCATTTCTACAGTTACCTCCTATTGCACCTAGGCGTCAAATACTGCCAGTTCATACTTGCATTAATAATTCCAAAACCATGCTACATAAAAGGTTTCAGAATATTTCATCTTGGAGCATACATGATGTACATAAAGTTGTATTGATATACGACCTCTGTCAATTAGTATTTGATAGAATTGTAAGGCGAAATTTTTTTAAAGGATGAAGCCACACCCACTGGGAGTTAAAGATACACATTCAAGATCGCTCTTCTGGAGAGAATGAATGAAGTCTGGATGAACAGGGATGTGATAATCATTTTAAATCTAGTGTTAACAAGAAACCGAGGAAAAGGAGGTTAAACATGGATGACAGCATTTTGAACTTTGACACCATCACAAACGGGTTTAGGAAAAGATGATTAACTGGCTTCCAAGCAACCAACCTGGGAAGGAGGAACTAGTTGTATTACAAACTGAGACAGCATGTGATGGACAGGGGAAAATAGACGTGTCTGGGCTTGTTAGTGAGGAATTACCCCTTAGAAAGGAAGGCTTTCCTCCCACCATCTGTAGCCTTGACAAATGCTCTTAAGAACCAATTTGTCACATACTATCAGTTGCCAATGAGAAAAGTGGGAGAGTCATACATTCTGGAAGGGAAAAAGGGACTGCCAGAGTGGGAGTCCCTTTATCATTATGACTTGTTGGACTGTGATTTTGGGAGGGGGGGGTCCTGAATTTTTTTTGGAACCCCCTTGCCATTTCATAAGCATTTGTTTACCTGCATTTTGGTGAGAATATTATCTGATGAACTTGGATGAAGGCTTAAACAATCCCTTACAAATGGAGGGCTGAACATTCTTAGAAGTTACCTTATCAGATTACCCCTTTTACACCTTTTGATAACCTCTGCAGCAGAAGAGCCAAAAAAACTACATCTGTCACCCACAGGAGTATTTAAAAATCTCATTTTTCACATCAGAGGTTCTGAGAAAGCAGCCAGGAAAATCTCCTCAAAACAATACCTCTGGAAGCAGTAACAGTCATACACACACTGTAAACAATGAGTTCTGACCTGTAAAACTAGAATTACATTTAAAGTAGATTTTTCCTCACAAGAAGAAACTGCAGATGAAATATCCCTTATATTTTTCTCAATTAGTCAGAACAAACTAACATGAGTCTGACCATTCAAAATTCCCAAAACTCAAAGTTGCAGAAGCGCACACTACCATACTTACCAATAATCTTCGAACCCTTGTCACAGACTTGGAATGAAATTAACCAAATGTTTTGCAGCAGTGGGATTAACTAAAGCTATAAAGAAAAGTTGTGTAAAATCTTACCATAAGCATAGATGACCTTCTCTTCCATGTTCCAGTATTCTGCATATGGGTTTACTCTTCTAGTTCCGTGTACATGCGGCCAGTATCAAAGCCTTCAGTCCCTCCAAGGTGTGTGAGACATCTGATGTGGTTGAGAGTATGTGGACCATAAAGTGACCGACACGCTCTAGTTCTCAGAACTGAAGGCCCCAGTCAGACCCAGTCCTAGTAAGGGCAATGCCATATCACTGCCATCCAGATAGGGAAGTCATTAGCAGATAAGAGGGAAGGAAGATGGGAAGGAATAATGCAACATGGAAAAGGACATCTATGGTTACGGTTAGATTTTACACAACTTTTCTATGTCCATCTATTCCCATGTTGCAGTATTCTGCATAAGGGCGAGTGCCAAAGCTCACAGATTGGGGAGGTAGTCTAGAGGCAGACTCCAGGAATCCATGAAGGACAGCCTGGCGAACTCTGTCCTGGATCTACAGAGGTGGTCAAGTTTCTAGTGTTTGGTGAAGGTGTGGACCAAACAACAAGTAGCAGCCTCCAGGATAGTAGAGGTATCCAGGCCCTTGAAGAAGGCACATGAAGAGGCCAAGTCTGTTGTGGAATGGGCTTTAACTGTACCCTGCTAAGTCTTACCATGGAATTGGTAGCAGAAGGTGATGGCCTTGGAGATCCAAGTAGAGATGGTCTGCTTCGACAGTGCCTTCCCCAGGGCTCTGGGGTGGAAGTATATGAAAAGTTGGTCAGCCTCTCAGATAGACACGGTGTTGTGCAGGTAAAATTTGATTTGTCTGTGCATATCCAGAGAATGCAGTACTCGTCTCCTTGTGTGTTTGGGAAAAAGACAGGTAACCATATGGCCGGACTGAGGACAGGTCATTGACTACCTTGGGCATGGACAGGTTTGTCCTGAGGGTAACTGTCTTTGAGGAAAGGAGGGACAGCCATAAGGACTTGGAGTTCAGACACTCTTCTGGCAAAGGTTAAGGCCACTAACAGAACATTTTTCTGTGTACAAAGCTTTAGGGAAGCTTTATCTGCTAGCTCAAAGGGTGGGAGCGTAAGCTTCGAGCACACAGTTAAGGTCCCAAGGCGGAGGAGAGGGTTTCCTGGGGGGGGGGGGGTCTGAGGTGAAGTACCCCTTTAAGAAAGCGTTTGGAAGGAAGTCTGGATGCTAATGAGGGATCTAGAGGCAGGCATGCAGAAAGAGCAAATAGATGGGCTTTGACGGACGAATAAGCCAACCCAGTCTGTAGCAGCTCACACAAATAGGACAGCACTAGAGGGGGTTTGCTTAGGAATGGGTCCAGCTGTCTCATGACACCAAATAGTGAATAGTTTCCACTTTGAGCACGTTCTCACTGTAAAGGTGTCTGAAGGATATCAGAATCCTATCAGCCACAGGGTTTGTTGTAGAAGCTGCCACTGTGGATGAATTAGTGAGCCCTTGCGCTGTGTGAGAAGGTCCACTCTGGAAGGTAACTTGTGGTGATTGCCCTTGGACAAAAGTAGGTGCAAGGGAAACCAATGCTGTCTGGGCCAGTAGGGAGTGACCAACAAGACTGGGTTTGTCCTGCTGTGTTTTCAGCAGGACCTTCTGAATGAGTGGGTCGGGGGGGGGGGGGGGTGCATATAGATATTTCCCCTTCCAGGAAAATGAGGAAGCATCTGTTGCCAGTGCTTGTGGAGCTGGTGTCCTGGTGCAAAAGCCAGGAAGTTGCCTGTTGATGATGGAGGCAAACAGGTCTATTTGAGGTATACCCCACCTGTGGACCAGATCCAGAAGACATCTCTGTGCTGCATCCAATCGTGGCTGATTGTGCTGGTTCTGCTCAAATAATTTGCCTGTGAGTTGCTGAGAGGGAATGTAGGCTGCCTGCAGGGTTATTCCCTGTTAGGTCACCAATTCCCAAACCAAAAGGGATAGTCTGCAGAGCAGGTAGGACTTTGTCTCTCCCTGTTTGTTGCTGTACCACATAACAGCGGTGTTGTCTGTGTATATCAGAAGTGGTCCCTGATGTAGGGAAGGGAGACATGTCTGGAGGGCTTGAAGGATTGCCCTCCTCTCTTCGGCATGTGTGTTCTGATTTCTGGTGGTTTGGTCACAGGCTCTGCACCTTCCAGTGGCCGAGGGTGACTCCCCATCCCAGGTCTGAGGTGTTTGTGTGCATAACCTGAGTGGATTGAGATGGTTGAAGAGAAATGCCTGGGTTGTGATTTACCTGATCCAACCACCATAGTATTTCCTTTTTTAGACAAGGTAGTAGGGGAACAATGTGCTCCAGAGGATGGTTGTGCTGCTTCCAGACTGACCTAAGGTACCACTAACCTTCTCATGTGTAATCTTGCTAAAGGAAGCACGGGTATGGTAGCTGCCATGTAGCCCAGAAATTTGAGATAACTGCCTTGCAGTCAACTCTGTGGAGTGAAAGACCAGGAGGAGATATTCTGTCAAGAAACTCACATTTGTTGGGGTAGGAATGCCTCCATGAGGTCTGAGCAGATACTGCAGCAGAGGAATACAATCTCTTGGGTTGGTTGAAGAGATTTTGGGAGGTTGATCTGAAAACCCACTGATTGAAGGAGGGTCACCACAAAATTGATGTGCAATTGGAGTGTTTCTTGGCTGGCAGCCTGGATCAGCATGTCGTCCAGGTAAGGGGATATCTGTATTCTCTTTGTCCTGCTGTAAAGCCACCACTGGTACCAAGCATTTGGTGAAGACTCTGGGTGCGGTGGAGAGTCCAAAAGACAAGGCAGAGAATTGCAAGTGAGAGGAGCCCACCAAGATTCTCAAGTATATCCTGTGGGTGGGTTTGATCGGGATGTGCAGATAATCTTCCTTTATATCTAACATAGCCAGGAATCCTTTTGGAAATATGAGGGGGAAAGAGCTGGTAGGGTCAGCATTTCGAAGGTAGGCACCTTTATAAAGAGGTTGAGGTAGGAGAGGTCTAGAATAGATTTCCAGGGTCAGTCTTTATGGGGACCAGGAAGAACCTAGAGAAGAACTCTCTTCCTTCTGCAGTTGAGGGGTCTGTCTCTATGGTACCCTGATCTAACAGGCTCTGCACTACCGGCTGCAAGAGGTGCAGTTGCTGAGAAGGTGGATATGGAATGTCTCACCCTATGGGTTGGGAGATCCAGGATGTAAAAACAGCTTTGAAGTATGGACAGAACCCACTTGTCTGAAGTGAGATGGGTCCAAACAGGGAGACAATGAAAGAGGTGAACAGACAGTGGTACAGAAGGAGGCTGGGACATGGGTGGCAGCCTGCCCTGTCTTGAAAGGGAGTTATCTGGCTAGAGGGAGGTGATGCTCTAGCTGGAGAGGGATGTTTCCTTGTGGGCTTATGAGACTTTGAAGGAGGAGCAGGATGGGAGTGCTTCCTAATAAACTGAGTTTTTGCTGGATAGTGTCTGTGAAACTTGGGGATTGGTGACACCAGTAAATGTTTTAGGTCCTGTATTTCTTTGCTTTTTGCTGCAGAGATTTGAAGAGATCTGCTACTTTAGAAACCTTTTAAAGAGTGCAGCACTGTCCAAAGGAGCATCAGTGAGCTTTGCCCTGAAATCATCTGGCAGGGGTTGTAGGCAAAGCCAAGAGCATTTGCGTAGGGATGCGGATGCTGCTGACCTGGCTGAGGATTCAGCAGCATCGTAACTACACTTGACAGTGTTTGGTGACATGGGAAGAAAGCCAGGAGTGAGGACAGTGATGCTTTGGCAGGGAAGTCTGAAATATCTGCCAGGTGTTTGGTGGCAAATTCTAAGAGACAAGGCATACTTGACCATGTGAATCTGGTAGGTCTGTAGCTGTGAAGGCCAAGGTTGCTAAAGTATACATCTTTTTTGCCCAACCTTTCTATGGTCTTGCTGTCGGTCAGCAGGGAGAATGGTGGTACTAGGTAGGAGTTTGGAGACTTTGCCCGTAGAGACTGATGTAGTGGCAGGATCAGCAGGTGGGCACTTAATCAGATGCTTGGCACAGTCAGGCACCTTGTAAAGCCTGTCTGTTCTGCGTAGGGCAGGGGGTTGGGAGTCAGGGTTCAGAGATGTTGAAGTGAAGGCATCTAAAAAGGCAGGTAGGACAGAAGGAAAGTACAGTTTTGTACCTACCATAAATGTAGATGTTAGAGTGTTGACACTGCTGCAGTCATTACACTTGGGTTACGCTGCAGTCAGGCGGTCCCGCAGTCAGCCAGAGTTTCAAAGTCTTGGTCCGGTGTCGGTTGCTGCCGCCACCTCCCTGACATCAGTGCGACAGGGGTATACAAGATGCAGCAGACACCATTTTCTTCAATTTTTCTTGCCCCAGATGTCAGGTGCCCCCAAATAGGTAGGCAATTCAAATTGCTAGTAAACAATACAAAAGGAAAACAACCATTTTTAGTTAACAGCAAATACTCCCCATAGGTAATAAAGGGTAAATGCCCTAGGTTAAGTACCAGAAAGTAAGAAAGGAAGGAGGGAGGGTAACCTGGACTGCAGCAGTGTCAACACTTGAATATCTACATTTATGGTAGGTTCAAAACTGTACTATGTTCACAGTGTTACACTGCTGCAGTCATTACACTTGGGTGGAATCCCAAAGCTGAGGTAGGGAGGCTGGATCTAGAAGGCATTAGGGGTGGCTATAAAACCCTGCAGTACAGCAGTGGCAAAGAGAGCTCTGGATTTGGAGTATAAAGGCAAATGGTAATGTTTGGTGAAGGTATGCCCAGAACTCCATGTTGCTGCTTCCAAAATATCCTTGGTAGGTACTCCTCTGAGGTAGGCAGTTGAAGTGGCCGTTGCCCTGGTGGAGTGAGATCCAATGCTGTGAGGTACAGGTTTCCCATGGTGGGTATAGCAGAAACATATACAGTGTCCTATCCATTTTGAAATAGTCTGCTTTGAAATGGCTTTTCCTTGTGCTCCTTCAGCGTATGCTACCAATAATTGCTCAGATTTTCTGAAAGCTTTTGGTTTTGTCCAAATAGAAGCGTAAAAGTCTGTGAATGTCCAAAGAATGTAGAAGTCTTTCCCCTTTATTCTGTGGTTTTGGACAAAAAGTTGGCAAGTGAATAGTCTGGTTTAGAGCCACAGTTGAAACCACCTTCGGCATAAACGTAGGGTTAGTTCTTAAAGACACCCTGTCCTGGTGGAAGATAAGGAAAGGTTCAACTGCCATTAGTGCCTGTAATTCTGAAACTCTTCGTGCTGATGTTATTGCCAGGAGCAGAGCAGTTTTCAAAGAGATGTATTTTAATTCTGCTGTTAGCTGGCTCAAAAGGAGGTAGAGTTAATTTTTCCAAAACAAAGTTGAGGTCCCAAGTTGGTGTAGGTGCTCTACAGGACGGTCATATGTTTTTAGCCCCTCTGAGGTATTGTTTGAGCAAAGGATGAGAAAAAAATTGGTGGATCCGTGTTGTAATGAGGAGAGATAGTGGAGGCGTGGATCTTGACGGATGAAAAAGAGAGGCCCTTGTCCAGCATCTCAGTTAAGTATTGCAGTATCTGAGGAATGTTTGGGACAAGAGGGTCAAGGCTGTGCGCTTGGTTCCAGGCACAGAATCTCTTTTATTTATCCGAGTAGGCTTTCCTGGTGCTAGGCCTTCTGGCCTCCAGAATGACATCCATAACAGCTTTGGAGAGAGGCACTGCTTGCTTGACTAGGGAATTTTCCATGCAGCTAGGTTTAAGGTCTTTTGCTGGCTGCGAAGTATCTGATTGTTGTGCTGCGTCAGCAACTCTGGGATTTGAGGTAAAATCCAGAGTGGTTCTTGTGCCAAGTTCTTTAAGATTGGGTTCCAGTGCTGGCGTGGCCAATCTGGTGCAATCAGTTTAATTTTTGGCTCTTCCTGCCTGGCTTTTATGAGTACCTTTGGGAGGAGAGGTAAAGGAGGGAAAGCGTATAACTTGTAGTTTTTTCCAGCTGAAAGAGAGAGCATCCACTTTACATGCTTGTGGATGGTAGCTCCTTGCGCAGAATTTCTGTAATTGGCAGTTCTTTGAGGAGGCAAACAGATCTATGTCCGGGCTCCACCATTTTTGTGTGTTATCATTCTGAATATTTGTGGATTCAGTTTCCATTAGTGTGGGTCCATAATGTTTCTTGCTTAGGTAGTCTACCAGTGTGTTCTTCTCTCCTGGCAGGAATTGTGCTTGCAAATGAATTTGGTAGTTTAGAGCTGTGTTCCACAAGGTCATGGCTCGTCTGTAGAGGGGGTAGGAGTGTGTGCCCCCTTGCTTGTTTATGTACCACATAACTGTGACGTTGTCTGTCTTTAGTAGTAATTGTCCTGGATGCAGTAGGTCCTTGAAAGCTATAATAGCATTTTGTACAGCTAGCATCTCTTTTTGATTGATGTGGAGATGTCTTTGCTCTGTGGGCCACTCGCCCTGGATACATTTTCCTGCCATGTGTGCTCCCCCAGGCGTAATCCGATGCATCTGTTGTCAGTGTCTGCCTGGCTGGGGGTTGAATGAAAGGCTGTCCCTTGTTGAGGTGACAAGCTTGTGCCCACCATCGAAACTTCTGTTGTAGGCAAGGAATTAGTGGTATAAGTGTTTCCGAACTTTGACAGTGTTGAGACCATACGCTCTTTAGGTACCATTGTAGTTTCCTCATATGCAGTCTGGCATATAGAATTAGTAGTATGCAAGATGCCATGTAGCCCAAGGCCTGCAGAAATTTTCTTGCAGGGAGTTGGGTCTTTTTGCCATTAATTGAAAATATTGAGTCAGTTGTCCTTCCTCGTCTGGCGTGAGATAAGCCATCTGGGCCATTGTGTTCAAGCTGGCACCCAGGAATATTACCTGTTGTGAGGGCACTAGCTTTGATTTCTTTTCGTTTACTGTGTACCCCAGGCAACTTACCTTTTTTTTTACGTACGCCAGATGCTTTAGTAGAATGTCCCTGCTCTCTGCTTGAATCAGGCAGTCGTCCAGGTATGGATAAATTTGAATTCCTTTTTGCCTGCAAAATGCAGTTACTGGTGCCAGGCACTTTGTGAAGACCCTGGGCACAGTAGATAAGCCAAAGGGCAGTGCAGAGAATTGATGGTGCATTGAACCAGCTAGAAATCTGAGGTATCTTCTGCAGTTTTCTCCGATAGGGACATGCAGGTATGCCTCTAAGGTCCAAAGTCACGAGCCAAGCTTTCTTGCCCAGCATGGGAAGAAGCTGCTGTAGTGTCAACATCTTGAATTTCGGTACATGCAGGTAAATGTTTAGTGTAGAAAGGTCCAGAATGGGTCTCCAGGCTTTGTCCTTTCTGGGAACCAGAAAGAGTCTCGAGTAAAATCCTTGTCCCTGTGGTGGTACCTTTTGAAGAGCTCTCATGTCCATGAGTGCTGCAATTTGTTTTTGAGCCTCTGCCCATTGATTTGGTGGCAGATTTGGCATTCCTTTTAGCCTTGGCAGGGTGTGAAAATAGAACCTGTAACCTTGAGATACAATGTTGAGAACCCATTTGTCTTTGGTGATGCAATGCCAGTTGTGATAGAAAAGCGCCAGTTATCCTCTTAAGGGGGCTGCCAAGAGAGAACTGTTTGGCAGCTGTAGTGGAAAGTCATTGAGTCTTTTTTTTTTATAAGGCTGAGGCCTGTCTTCTTTCTGACCTGGTGTGCCCCATTATCGGGGCCTGTAAGGGCCTTGTGTCAGACCTCTACCTCTTGGACATCTGTATCTGCCCCTTTGAGGTCTATCTGTGACTGGAAAGGACCAATTCTTTGTTGGCAAATTTATGCCAAAACAAGGAGGCTGAACATGTAAGAAATCTTTCACCATTTGCATAGATTTTGCCTTATCCTCCATCTTCTTTAATACCTCCTCTGCCTTAACTCCAAACAGCACATCCCGCTGCAAAGGTGCATCCAATAATTTGACCTTAACATGATCTGGTAACGTATGTTTATAACCAAGCATGCCTTCTAATGACAGAGCCTATAACTGCTGCTCTACAGGAGGCCTCTAAGGAATCAAACTAACATTGCAAAGTAAGTTTTCCCACTTGTTCAGCAGCATGCAATAAATCCTGCATTTCTTAGGAGGATCTGAATCTGGAAGCATCTTTTGTTTCAACTGAGACATCAGAAATTGCTGATATTTTAGCATGTGAAACTGGCAATTCAAGGCTCTTATTGCTAAAGTTGCAGACGTATATCCCCATTGGTCTAATGCTCTGGAATCTCTGTCAGAGGGAACTGGGTTTTTTGCTTATGAGGCCTTAATCCCTTTGGGTCCCTGAGAAATAGTTTCAGGGTCAGCAACAGGGCTTTTGTACAGAAATTTGTGAGAGTCAGGGACTCTAATATCCATCAGGTTTAACTGGGGCTGGGGGTATGGAGTCAGGGTTCAAACTGGATTCAGTGTACACATCAACCATGTCTAAAACTGGTGGGATAGCAAGGGGTCTGTGTTGAGGCAATAAAAGGAAGTCTCTGAGCCTTTTCTTGGATTCTGAGTAATCCTGACCTTCCCAGTGGAAATGCTCCCTCATGGTATGTAAGGTCTCCCCAAAGGAGTAATCCTCAGGAGGAGAGGCTAATGAAATGGAATGGATTCCTCAGCATCCGAATCCTCATAAGGGGGTAAAGAATATCCTAGGTCCGAGGAAGAGTCTGAGGAAATGGACACCTGGACAGAAGATTCATAGTCTGTATCTTGTCTGGGCCTTTTATCAGGAGGGGGATGGGACCCCCTGATGAGGGTGATTAGGTCCACGGCCATTTTTAGCATTTGTTTCTTAGGCATGGAAGCCTGTCCTGGAGAGAGTTGTCTGTTTCTTTGCTTTTAAGGGGGGCTTAGACTTGAGGGTTTAACGGTTAACTGGGTAGGTCTGAAAACACCCTCTAACTGTGGATTGCTCAGCTACTTAGATTCCCTCTGTAGGTTTAGGATCGGTAAGCTGAAGATCTAGTGCGTCCGAAGGCCCAGCCAGCTCCACGTGGGAGTCGGAGGCGGTCTGTGGTAGCGGTAGTCAGGGGCTGCATAGGCGCCTCGCTGAAAACCACAGAACCGGCGACTGGCCTAGAAGAGGCCTAGTCAGTTTTGGGCCTCTGATGCCTGTCCTTGCGCTTTTTATGCATTGCGGTCATCGGAATTTCCGACGGCATGGTGTAATTGAATTTTCTACCAAAATAATGTCAGGGAAAATCAAACCGACGTTTAATAGTGCGCTTGTTAAACCTAGCACAAAACCGACCACCAGTGACGTCGTGGTCATGGCCTAGGCATGGAATACAATAGGAGTGGAAACCCTTATGAGGCATTTGCTTCCAACAAGAAATACAGTTACCAACTTTTACTGACATCGGTCTGAGGCAAGAAAAAGTTTACCCAACGGGGTACTTAGCTCTTTTAGAAGACTTTGGTTCCGGGTTCTGGATTCGGAATGAAAATCTCAGGAGTCGGCCGACCGGCACTTGCGAAATGCTTCTGCTTCGGGCACCGTGCGGCAAGAAAGACTGAAGAAAATGGCGTCTGCTGCATCTTACATACCCCTGTCGCACTGACGTCAGGGAGGAGGTGACAGCAACAGACGTCGGACCAAGACTTTGGAACTCTGGCAGACTGCGGGACCGCATGACGGCAGGATAACCCAAGTGTAATGACTGCAGCAGTGTAACACGAACATCAGCAGATGGGCTGGGAGTTTGCATTCGAATAAGGTCATAATACCTCTTTTGTACCTCAGTCATTTCTGAGGATTCCCATTTAAAGTGTCCCTTCATCCTGCTAATAGTTTCCCCAAAGTTAAAGTCTTCAACTGGGGAGTCAGGGTCCACTGACTCTTCGTCTAGGGATCTGTATCCCAAGGGGGAAGATAGATGAAAGTTATAAGACAATGATTCCTCTGAGGAATTAGAAAGGGACTTCCTCTTCTCTAGTAGCTGTCTCAGTAGGCAGAGACCTAGGGCTCTTGAGAGAAGTGGAATCAATAACAGCAGCGGTTGGCCTCAATGCCATAAAGGCACTAAACAAGGCTTTGACTGAAAGCCTGCCAATCGGGCATGCCTTCTGTTGTGGGAGAAATGTTCTCTTTTCCCTTCTCTTAAGTGGTCTGGAGGACATCTGCCTAGAAACCAAAGATTGTAGGGGTTCGGAGCATTCTGACTGTTCCTCAGAAAATGCAGGTTCCCCTCCTTCACCCAGCATTGGAAACTGGCGCCAGAATAGCCTCTGCAGATGTGCCCCTGCCTAAGGATAATGCTGCATCCTTAGAGGTACCCACGACATCCGGAGCGGTGGATCCAGATCCAGATCCTGGAACCAAGCCTATGCCGGCCACAAATTGTGGATCGGTCGGAATAGGCTCTACAGTAGATGAAGGCCGTAAGGTCCTGGCCTTTTTTTTGGCGGTTCTCTGGAGACGTCCAAGGAATCCTCCATCCATAAGGTAAGCTGCTTCAGATGTTGGTTTTCAAGGTAAAAATTAAGAGCATGCAAGCTACTATGTAGTGTATTAGGCACAAATGCCTGGCAAATAGGGCAGGCCTTGTGGTCAGGCAATCATCCCAAACAGAAAAGGCACTTATCGTGGGCATCCTTATCAGGGATCTGGCAGCTGCACTGACGCTTACCTTTTCTGGATAACATGAACAAGCAATACTAAATAGGAGGACAGAAAAGATCCCCAAAGGGGTACTAATCTTACACAACGAATCAGACGTCGGCAATAGCAGAAACACCTGGCGTACAACTGGCGGCTGAAAAGTTCTGAGGGCTGGTGTGTACCAATGTTAAACTTTATGGCCCATGTACTCTCAGCCATTTAAGACATCTCGCACACTTTGGAGGGACTGAAAGCTTTTGGATACTGGCTGTACGCACACGAGACTAGGAGTAAACCCATATGCAGAATACTGCAACATGGGAACAGAAAGACATCTGCTAGGTCAGGTTTAGGAGGAGTGCATAAAAGCAAAAAAGACTGAGGAATTATATTGTGCCTTGTTAGGAACAGTAGGCTAACAATCAGGAAAAAGTACAGTTGTGTACACTTACCATAAATGTGTATGTTAGAGTATTCATTGTTGCAGACATCACTTGTGGGTTATCCCTCGGCCGGCCTGAATACCAGAGTAAAGGAGAAAACTGAAAGTGCTTGGACCCTGCTCTGAATCTTGGGTAATTCCTGCAGGACTGCCTGACCGGGATATGCAGGGAGGCATCCTTCAGATCTAGGGTCACTAACCAAGTTTGTGGTAGCAACATGGGTAGTAGTTTTTGAAGAGTCAGCATCTTGAATTTTGGAACCAGGAGGAACAGATTCAGGGTGGAAAGGTCTAGGACAGGGCACCAGGTGTCCTCTTTTCTGGGGACCAGAAACTGTCTTGAATAAAATCCTTTTCTGGCCTGTTCCTTTGGTACAGGTTCTACTGCACTCTGGGCATAAAGCTTTCAGATCTCACAAATAGCTTCTGTCCTCTGATTTACAGGGACGTCTGAGCAACCGGACCTTTTGGCTTTTCTTTGAAAGGAATCTGTACCTGCTGGTAATAATTTTTATGACCCATACATCTGAGGTGATGGCCTGCCAGTTTTCTAGGAACAGGAAGTCTTCCTCCTAGCCTGTCTGGTGGCATGAGGGGCTGGAGGGGGTCACTGGGGGTCTTTGGAGAAGGGAGTGGGTTTAGAACTCCCTTATCTAGGAGCAGCAGTGGACCCACTGCCTGGGTCTTTGTTGGCTGTGAGACTGGTGTCTTGGGGCTCTGTCCCTGCATCCCCTCCTTTGGACTGGTTTTGCCTGTGAAGGAAAGAACCAATGTTTAGTGGGGAAGTTTCTGCTGAATCCAGGAGGCTGCACCTGTATGAAGTCCTTGACAGTTTGCATGGACTTGGCCTTGTCCTCAATTTTCTTAACTCTTCTGCTTTAAGTCCAAACAACTGGTCCTTATCCAAAGGGGTGTCCAACAGTTTGGATTTTACCTCGTCAGGCAAAGGTTGCTCCCTTAGCCAGGCGATATCATTGAGCCTGTAACTGAAACCCTGCCAAAAGCTTCTAAAGGCTTCAAAACCACAATGCAAGAAGTGTTTGGCTACCTGAGAGCTGGACTATATGAGGTCAGTTAATTCTCTTGCAGTACTACTGGCAGGAATGGAAGACAAAAGAAGCTATGTACTCACCATAACACTCCATCAGAGTAGTTGTACTTGATTTGTCTTCAACCTGTGGGATTACAGATCTATATCAGAGTCGAGCCGGTAACTTACTAGCATCTGCTCAGCGCTCCAAACTTCTCAGCTTACCCATAATACACCTCCACTGCCTTCCATCCCCAGATAGAGTTTGCTGAACTTTATCCTGATAACCCAACCGGAAAAAAAATGTACTTGTGACCTATACTGCAGCCTGTAGGCTGATCAAATGCCAAGGTCTGGGGGAAGGAGGGAGGGATGGTTGAAGACAAAAGTACAAATACACCGATGGAACATTATGGTGAGTACATAACTTCTTTATCCGAAGTGGTTTACTTTATTTGGTCTTCAACCTGTGGGACAGAGTCCCCAGCTACTAAACTCCTGGGAGGCCCTCATGGAAGGATATTCTGGAGCACCGTGGAACCAAAGGATGCTCTCCTTCTGGAAGTCAAATTCAATTTTTAATGAGAAATGAACATACGAGATGAGGACCAAGTAGCTGCAGAACAAATATCATCCAAAGACACACTAGACTAAAAGGCCGCAGACGTAACCATGGACCTAGTGGAATGAGCTTTCACCTGACCTGGAGGAGACATGTCTCTGTCCTTCTAGACCTGCAGGATGCATGAAGAAATCCATCTAACTATAGTGACCTTGGAGATAGGTTTCCCCAAAAAGGGTTTATAGAAGGATACAAACAACTGATCCGATTAACGGAAAGTTTTTGCCCTGGGTAAATAAAATCGTAACTGTGTATGAACATCCAGCACATGGAGTTTGCATTCCATCTTGTTAGTAAAATTAGGAAAAACACAGGCAAACTGAAAGGTCTGATGGATATTGACTGATGATGCCACCTTAAAAAGAAAGGATGGATTGGTTCGAAGAGAAACCCCATCTTTGGGAAAAATCATGCAAAGAATTTTGATGGACAAGGCCTGTAATTCTGAAACCCTTTTGGCAGAGGTAATGGCCACCAGAAAAGCGGTTTTCCAAGATAAAAATTTCAGATCTGCAGTTGCAGCAGGCTCAAAAGGTGGAGCGACCAAAGCTTGAAGAACCACAGTAAGGTCCCATGGGGGAACAGGATCTTTGACCGGGGGGCGTAACAAAAAAGTGCCTTTAATAAAAGGCTTTACACAGTCTGGAAGAGGCTAACTAGGCAGAATTCTTATCCACATGAAAATGAGAGAGGGCAGCCAAATGAACCTTGACAGTATAAGAACTAGCTCCATGTTGAAATACATCAGCTCGAAAATCAAGAATGGCTGAAATGGGAGCAGTGAAAGGGTCTAAACTCCTTTGAGAGGCCCAAAAGGAAGAATGTTTCCACTTGCTGCGATAAACCTTTCTGATCCAAAACTTATGAGCAGCCACCAAAATAGATCTGAGGAGCATAGTCCAGCAGTCCTAGCAATCATGGGAACTGGAGCAGCCAAGCTGTGAGCTTCAGGCTGTCCAGATTCTGATGAGGCACCCCTGAAGGGTGTGAAATTGGATTCTGAATGGGGTCTAGAATCCAAGGCGGAGCCAGAAGGCGAGACCAAATGAAGGGAAACCATACCTGGCGAGGCCAGAACGGGTTAATGAGAATCACTTTGCTCCCCAGTTGACGAGATTTCTGTAGAAACCTCGAAATGAGAGGTTCTGGCGGGTAAGCATACAGGAGACCGGGAGGCCAAGCATGAACTACAGCATCTCTGGCAGGGGGATTAAGAGCAAAAAACTTGCTGCACTTCACGTTGGAAGGAGATGCGAAGAGATTGCAGCAAGGTTGACCCCACTCGCTGAACATCTGTTCCGCTACTGACAGATTCAGAGACCACTCATAAGGCATCAGAAGGGTCCGACTTAGCCTGTCCTCTAGGATGTTGGACTGCCCCAGAATGTGCACTGCGCTGAGAAAGCGACCGGTGGAGATCGCCCATTCCCACACTCTCGTGGCCTCGCGACAAAGGGGGTAAGATCTGGTCCCTCCCTGTTTGTTGATATACCAGACCACTGACATGTCTGAATAGCAATTGTTCCCAGAGGAAAAAAGGCATGAAAGGCCTGCAACACTAGAACCACCCTCATCTCTAGGACATTTATGTGCAAGCTGGTCTCTCAGACCTCAGGCCCTGGACTGCCCTGCCTGAACAATGCCACCCCCACCAGAGTTGAGATGCATTCATGGGCCAGGGGTGGAACAAAAGGTCATCCCTCTAAAATGTCTGGACAGCACCACATATGAGGGACGACCAAACGACTCGACTAAGCTGAATTGGATATGTCAATGGCAGTTCCAAAAGGGACCATTGTACAGCTAGTGTCCACTGTAGAATTCTCATGTGTAACCAGGCATATGGGAGAAGAGTTATAGTCGCTACCATCGAGCCTAAGGCCCTCAACACGGACTCCACTGTAAGGAGATGAGTGGAAGATCAGGGAGACATGAATCCTCAGGTTTTGAACTCTCTCAGAGGTCATTTGATGCACTGATTATGATCCCCAAATGCAGGGCAAGAGTCAGGAAATAATCCCTGGTTTGGGAGAGTAGACGCCTGGTGAGAGCAGTGAGGAACCAATCATCCAGGTACGGATAGATCTAAATCCACTGAAGCCTCAGGTGAGCCGCTACCACCGCCACTTTGGTAAACACCCTGGGGGCTGTGGTGAGACCAAAGGGTAGGGCTTGAAATTGGTAATGGACTCCTAGCCGGAAGCGGAGGAACCTCCTGGAGATTCTGTGCATTTTTATGTGATAGTAAGCATCCTGGAGGTCTACCGAGCACATCAAGTCGCTCTCTTGCGAGTACAGCATGGACTAATGTGACCATCCAGAACTTTTGGCAACTGACAGGTTCAGGGTACAAAGGTCCAGAATGGGCCGGGCCTCAAGTCCCCCGTTTTCTTTAACACCAAAAAAACACCTGGGGTAGAAGCTCGATCCGGACCGATTTGGGGGGACTGTTTCGACGGCTCGTTTTTCTAGCAGCTTGGAATTTCCTGTGCTGTTGCCTCCCTTTGCATGGGTGGTGCATCCGGGAGGTGTCTGGGAGATTTGGGGGAACCCACAAAGGGGATAGAGCATCCTCTGGATACGATCTGAAGCACCCAGTGGACAGTTATGGACTCATGCCGCTATGTGCAAGGACAATTGTTCCCCAACTGCCTCCAGAGTAGAGCAGTCGGGCAACCCACTAGGGTTGCTGCCCGGGTCTGTCCGAGAAAGGTACTAGAGACCAAAAATTCCTTGGACCTCCCCTCTGCCTGTAGGCCGGTGTCCATTCTGTCTGCCTCTGGGGGAAGAAGTGCCAGAGTGTCCCAAAAATACTGCGACTTCCAGAACCACATCTTTTGCCCTCTCTGGTTCTAGGAAAAGGACCTCTGAGGATTGGAGAAGCGGATACAGACAGCAGACAGTGTCTTCCCATCCTTCTCACTCTGGACTAATGTCTCTGGCTGTTTTACCAAAGAGTGTAGAGTAGTCATAAGGGGCATTGGCAAAGGACGCCTTGAAGGGTTCCGAAAAATAATATACCCTCAGCCAGGTGTTGCACCTCATGGACATGCCGGACCCAGCTGCTCCTTCTGTAGCATGTGAATGGAGTCGCATAGCCATGTTAGATACTGCTTTTAAAGTGGCCATCATCAGGGAGAATGAAGCACTGTCCTCCTGCGACATGTACTTGGGGGGGGGGACGACTCCTCCAGCGCCTTTACCAGGTCACGTTGGAGTCTAGTGACATGGGCCAGGTAGTTAAGCGCCCTAATCGAAAAGGTAGCTGAAGTGTAAACCCGCTTCCCTAGACGGTCCATCATCCGCGACTCTGTCAGGAAGATGGACGGAGGAACTCTCCTGAGTAAGTTCCTTCTTGGTGGCTGCTGCTACCACCATAGCATCTACAGGGGAGCCCTGGTTCCATGCTGGTCTGTCTATGGGGGGCTTACAATCTTATCTGGTCTTTTTGGGCTAGGGACCATGGTGTCTAGGTCCTTCCATGCCCGTGAGGTGACCAAATCCACCAAAGGATCCACGGGAGGGGACACCCAGCAAGTAGAATGGCCCGTGCCAAAAGCCTCCAGGAGCACTGACTCATCAGAAGGTTTGGGGGCAGATCAACCTCCCTGTTGGCACAAGATTTCCATGATGTCTCCAAAGGAGACATCCTCAGGAGGTGACCTACGGGAACCTTCTCCATCATCCAAGTGCATGTACTCTGTGATGGACTCGGAGTCCAAGTGCCTCCTTTTGCACGTATGCTTGCGAGGTACCTCTCTGGTCAGGCTCTCCAGGAGGAGCTCGCAAGCCACTTGTTCCTCAAGGGGAACAGTCTGGGCTACACTCCCACGGACTGTCCCTCTGGTAAAACAATGGGGACCGTAGACAGAGCCGAGGGGGTCTGGGTGGAGTCAGAGTGCAGTCAGGGATCTCGCTCCAGCAGATAGCCCTTTCTACCATGTCGAACGCTGAAGGAGAGCAAACCTCCTGAGAAACCAATAAGGCGGCCAGGTCTCCCTGGGTCTGACGAGAGAATCTGAGCCAGGCCAGAGGAGGACGGAGCTCCGAGGGAGGGAACCTGGCCCGACAAAGCTGAAGAAAAAGGTTAGACTCATGGATCCAACACCCAAGCTCTGGCTCCTAGAGCAGCTCGGATCTGAGCTGGTCGGATCAGATACGCTCCAGGCAGCTGTTGGCATAGAGGAAGCAGGTATCGTTAGCACCGACCCCCTGACCAAAGCCAACCTTGGATCCGAATACTCCGAACCTGAAGGGTGGATTGGAGAATGAGATATAGGCTGGAAAACAGGAAGCGAGCTCCCCCCTCCTGAGGGAGGGGGGCTGGCAAGACCCCCATCTGGATCAGAGTACAGATAAACTTCCTCATTTTATCCAGCTCAATGTCAGACAACAAGGACCGTGTGGACTGCGACGAGGCCACGGACTCAGACTTGGAGGGTTGGGGCACCGAGGCCCAAGAAGCTGAACGTGTCTCCTCCGGATCTGGGGAGAACCTCAGAGCAAAGGAGACACACAGATCAGTTGTGTTTTTGCAGGTGAAGCGAGGTCCGGAGACCTCTTGCTTTTCCCTCGCCTTCAACGCTCTCTCCTTCTCTCTACCCATTTTCTGCACCGCTGCCACAGGCTTTAGTACAGGAGGGAGGAGAAGCCAGGGGAAGAGAGGAAGGAGAGGCAGCCACAGCAGCTCCTGTGACCGAAGCCGGAGATGAGAAAATGGACTCTGAAGGGGGAAGAAGGCCTTTGAGGGCCAACTGACCTTCCTATCTTTAATAGCGCAGTGGTTGAAGCCCGCACATACTGCAGTCCACACTCAGATGAGCCATGCCCAAGCACAAAACAGAGAGTGCGGCCATCCGCAAGGGATAATTTATGGCCACACTCAGTGCAATGCTTATAAACAAGCTTTTCAGCCAAACTGTCAGTAGAAAGAGAACTGAAGAAAAAAAATTGTTTCTTTCTTACTGACACACAGTGGGGAGGGGAAGCAAAAATACACACAGCAATACAAAACTACTCTAACTACTCAAACACTACAACCTGACGCACCAAGCAAGGGGAGGAGAAAGGGGAACCTATACTAACACTAAATTTTTTGAGAAAAAAAACTCTAGGTGTTTACCAACTTGACAAAGTTGTAGCTCAAGAGATCACGATGCAAAGCTATTCGCGGCAAACAAGATCTGGGAGTGGAAGGCAGTGGAGGTGTATTATGGGTAAGGGGAGGAGTTTGGAGCTCAGAGCAGATGCTAATAAAAGGTGCTGGCTCGGATCCAATACGGATCCGTAATCCCACAGGTTGAAGATCAAATGAAGTAAACTACTTCAGATCTTGTTTTATTAGTTTAAAGACATTTTGCTGGCATTTCAGCATATGAAATTGACAATTCAGGGCTCTTACAGCTAAAGTGGTTGAGGTGTATACCTTTCTGTCTAAAGCTCTGCTCTCTGTCAGCAGTAATGGGATTCTTAGATTAGCTTGCTCTAGCCCCATTAGGGCCCCGAGTAATGACTTCTGGGTCTACAGTAGGGTTTTTAAAAAGATACTTATGGGTGTCTTGCACCCTTGTAATATCTATGTTGAGGCAGGTAAAGGAACTCTCAAGTCTCTTCTTAGACTGAGGTTGAGCCCTCCCACTGAAAGTGCTCTGAGGGAGTTTAGGGTTTCTCCAAGAGAGAGACCCTCAGGAGGGGAGTCAGAATGGGGTCATCAGCAACACAGTCCTCACATGCTGCCAAGGACTGGTCTTCCATGTCTGACTCCTCAAGAGCAGATCCTTCTGATTCCTGGTCTGAGAAGACCTCAGAGGTTCCCTTTTTCTTTTGGCTGGGGTGGGTGGGGCTGGCTTCCTCCAACAAAAGTCAAGTCTTCTGCCATTCAGTTGCAGCAACTGTTCAGAAGGGTAGGCCAACTTGTTGTAAGTCAGTGGCTGGTTCCTTGGAGAGAAACCTTTTTGGGGGTAGTCTTAGGCTTGGGCCTGGACGGGTCGATAGTCTTATATAAGGTTAGTTTAACCGGCAGCATTATCATCTAAGCCTGGCTTTGGTCGTTGGAGCTGCCACCCTTTATAGCCCCGACGACCTGACGTCAGCCACAGTCTCTGGACTGCCAACGCAGGAGAGAAATCCTTTACTCTGGTATTCAGGCCGGCAGAGGGCTACCCAGTAGGGATAACCCACAAGTGATGACTGCAACAGTGAAACATGAATATCTCCAAGGAGCGACATCCTGCAACGCTGATCGAACTGGAGGAATGGGCAAAGGTTCTGGAAATTCCTTCAATAAAACAGCTAGTAATATTTTCTGAGAGGCAGAGAAACCTCAGTTCGCTCCTACTGAAAACACTAGCATATTCTGGAAATAGTCAGAGAAAGAAACTCCAATAGGAAGAATCCAACTGAGCTCTCTTCACAGTGAACCAGAAAAGAGGAAAATTCTGCATCTGTCCCCTTCATCTGTTTCTTTTAGCAGAAACCAATTTCAAGGATTAAAAAGCAGAATTAAACCCCGAGCTAGGCCCAATAAACTACTCTTGTCTAAGGAAATATAGGGAGAAGACACGTTTATTTTTTTAGACAGAAAAAATGGGGCCAATAATACTACTGACAGCAGCAGTAGCTTCCTCAGAGAAGGCACAGCATTCTGACCAAACAACAAAGTCTTTACTGCTCACTCTCCCAGAACTGACAAGTCTTTCCCTCTTGTACGTGGAGGGATAACCTCCAGTCCATAGTGGTTGCAGGTGTTACACCAGAGAGATCCAGGGCAAGACGAGTAGGCCTGAGAAATCAGTTTTGGCCACAGCAGAGTCCCTTCCTGTAGAAGAGGCAAACTGCTAGCCTGCTGAAGCAGCAAAGGCTGTTTAACCTTGGGGGGGCACTGGAAGAAAGAACTACTGTGGGACAAGTCGTGTGTTCTATGGGAAAACCACAAATTGTCCCTCTTTCCCAGGGAAAAACAAGCAAGATAAGCCTGCAAAATTAAGTTAAAAAAAGTCACCCTTTCCAAAAACCCAGCAAAAAGGCACTTAACACACTTTGCCAGCCCCAAAATATAAAAAAACGAATTTTCCACAGAGAAAATGGTTTTCAACTAAATTACAGTTTTTTTTTTTTTTTTTTTTTTTTTAACAGACAGGAAAAAAGCGCACTCTTGTTTAAAAATTACATTTGGTGACGGTTAAAACACGAACACCTAGCTTAAAAATAAATTTCCTAAGCAGAAAAAAGGTACTATTTTTTTTACAATGTGGACTGCCCCCCCCCCCCAAAGGAAACATCTACCCAGTGACATAAGCCAAATTTGATCCTCAAAAACCCACAATAGAGCGCTCTCCAACAATAGGTAAGCTCTGGAGGGCTTGCCATCCAAACCTGTGTTTTTAGGCAGCTCAGCTCAAGTTGAATGACTGGGTGCACGAAGGTGCCCTGAAGCTTAGAAAACTGGCCAGCTATTACATCCTATGCAGGATAGAACCCATACAACTAAAGCTACTGCAGCACTGATGAATCAGAAGTTCATCTGCAAGCATCAGGTAGCCTAAAAGTTGGGCTTGTCTGAGGCTACATGGGTCCAACTGTCTGAGATAAAGAATGAATAAGAAACAAAGCATTTTCAGCAACAAGAGTTTAGGCCAGATATGGGGGAGAAATAGGTGCCCCTTCCCCGGAGAGAATTTTTCAAATGCCTGAAATACTGACGCCAGCCCTGAGAAAGGTCTACTCTAGTCCAAACACCCTGAAAGAAGATCCTCACTTGACCTGGCTAGACTCTGAAGCCAAGCTGACAAGGGACAAGACCATAGAGTCTGAGTCGATCCCAACCCCTGGCACTAACTTTTCAGCAATGGGAGCCAATGAAATCCTATGATGTTAGAGTCGAACAAGGTAGACACTGCTGGAGTCGAAGACGTCCATACTATCTGGTTTCATGAGGAGGGAATGAACGCTGACATTACTGGATAAAAAAGGTCAGACTGGAGAAGTAGATACTAAAAGAAGTGCGTCAGACAGGTCCTGCAATCCCTGGGGACAGGAGAAGCGTGGAGAAACCCTACCTGGCTTGCAACCATTTTTCAAGTAAGCCACCCCTAATTAAGACACTGCATGTGGGTCTTCGAGTGGGATTTTGTGCCTGCATGTCAACCATTTCTTAAAACTGAGGGCTTGTCGAACATCTTGATAGAAAGAACACTACAGCAAAGCACTTGCACAATAAGAACTGACTATCCTAAACACTAGGGAAGTATCACTCAAAACAAGAAAAAAAAAGCCTAAACACTGAACTGTCAATAAAGAGAGAAAGGATATGTACATTTTTTTCAGACAACTCAGAAGAATTTGAAAGAGAAAATGTCGGGAAGCTGCCAACTATCAGAATAAACTACTGAAAAAAATAAATTCAAAAGGAGGAATAAAGAATAGACAAACTAACCAATGCAAAAGACAACCTAAACTGTAAAAACATTTACTTTGGAAGCAACACTGCAACTGGATTTGAGCCTGGAGGTCATGTCTTTCTTACAAGTGGCAAGCAAGATCTGAAAGACTGGTACGGTGGTGGTGCATTATGGGAAAGGGAGGAGCCTGAGCCTTATGTTTTGCTGAATGCTGATCCATACAGATCAGTTAAATCCATCTCTTTAGGAGTACAGAAAATGCATTCAATCTGACATACCTTATACAATTCCATACGTGGACTATCAGGTAAACTGCAAGTTGACAAGAAAAAATCAAGTGAATCTAAAACAGGAGTAACAGCTGCAGGCTGTGGACTATGCAACTGTAACAAATCGTAGTACATTTGCTGGGAAATAGGAATTTCATTTTGTTCTCACTGAAATATCTCTTTCTTGTTAAAGTCTCAGAAAAACATAGGTCTTCTGAAGGGAGATCTGAAGTAACGCTTTCCTCTGAATCTTCAGCTTGTGGAGAAAACACTAAAGAAAAATACCCACCCCTCCCTGTTCTGACTAAGTCGGAATCGGAAAGTGAGGGAACTTTCTGCCAAGAGGAATTAATCACGATTCAAAGCAGAAATTCCCTAGCAAATCCTAGAAACCCTTCCCTTTCCAAAGAAACTGACACAAGCAACATTAATGCACTGCTTCCTTGAGGACTCTGGAAAAAGAGACTTATGGCAAGAACACTACCCTGGGGATCAGGCACCCTTACCCCAGCAGTGCCATATACATTCATCTACCACTTCCCTGGAGGAAAACAGTGGTTCTTCCAACCCAGAAGACATTCCTAAAGCCAGAGGATATGTCTAACTCCAGTTATTAGTGGCTGTAGGTGCTAGACCAAATAGGTAAAGATCTGAAGTCTGTGGAACCAATACTGATCACAGCAGTCACTCAGAGGCAAATAAGGAAATGGCCAAACACTCCCTTAGTAACTTTCTTCTTGCAGATTGAAGGAAGAACAGAAATGACTGATAACTGCTCCACAAGTCTAGCTGAGAAAAGAAGCCTTAAAAAGTGGGAAAGTACAGCCTGTAAAGTCCATATAACGTATGACAGCAAAAAGAAAGTTTGGAGGCAAGAAATGAACTTAAAGTTCCCAAAAACATGAAGTCCTGCCCCTTACACAAATTCTATAAATATATGTAGAAAATTATCAAAAAGTTTCTTTTTTTAATTTTTTTTTTTAAATCGTTTTATTCATACAAACATTCAAAGTAAAAATCCTGACAGGGTTACAACAATCACAGAAAATAAAGTTCAGTCTAAAACCAATAATTTCATTTCCTCAGGAAAAAGAATTATGGAAGGTTTTCCCCAGTAGGGGACTTACTTGCCCAGTCGTTTCACAGTCTGCTGAAGCAGAATTTGACATCAAGAAAGCTTTGAAACTTATGGTTCCCCAACTGCCTTTTTTTATGCATTTGTGCTAAAGCCCCTGTCAGAAGGGCGCATGAAAGGTACCCTTAAGCTTTGAAAGCGGTAAGGTTTGTCATATTCTTGGCAGGATATAACTCAAATAGTTTAGGCCACTGCAACAGTGCTCTAATACTGAACATCCAGAAAAGCTGGGCAAATAGTCATAACTAAGAACACCCAGGTGGATAAACAATGCTTGAAGATATACCTTTAAAATGAAATCCTCCAAGAGGAAGCTGGCCTCAAAAGGTGCAAAGGAAGGGTGTCCATCT
Organism: Protopterus annectens; assembly: GCF_019279795.1. Classification (NCBI taxonomy): domain Eukaryota; kingdom Metazoa; phylum Chordata; order Ceratodontiformes; family Protopteridae; genus Protopterus; species Protopterus annectens. Next base: position 1,956,348,037 of record NC_056725.1, read on the forward strand.
GCAATGAAGAAGATCCCAGCTGCTAGTTGGTTTAGCTGGGGTGTGTGTGTGTGGAAAGAATGAAGCATCTGAAGGGCCAGCTCTTCTACTCTGGGGGAGGAATTGGGGAAACTACGTTTCCTTTTTCTATATCTGGATGGCTTCTAATAGACGCTACAGGCATTGCAGAGTACCTATGTGTAAATAAGGGACAGCAACAATGCCTTCACATCAAAGCATTAGTCACTCTCACGGCTACAGTCTATGAGCATCCACAGCAAGAATGATCGCACCCAGCTTTGCAAATGCAGCTTCAATTGGGATTCCTTGCTTGCCCAGGCTTGACACCAAGTCATAGTGAGGTCAACCCCTAAGTAGTCAGGGCCCACCTGGCAAAGGGTTACAAATGGAGCATCTGTCCACAGCAACAGATGGATCCAGGGTTGGGCATACACAGAGAACTGATGGAAGAGAGAGTGTATGTGCAAAGGTCAGGGGGCATAGCAAGAGAACAGGGACTTCCCAAAATGTGCGTAGTTACCAAACACCACTAATATGATTAAAAAGAGAAAACCTAATAAACTAGACAACTTTTCCCACTGAGGTTTAACAGTATTAAACAGCCTTCACAGACAGCTTTGCTACACTATAAGCACAAATATAATGCAATCTATTTAAACAGCTTACTGTAGACTATCAAAAAGTATTCTTCTGGAAGGGAGAACTCAGTATGAAGAAAAAAGGTGAACAGGAAAATTCCATACATACAGTAACAGGAGGCCAAGACTGATCTGCGCCATGACAGAGATAGACCAGACTACAATTCAGATGACCAAAGTATGATAAGCAGCTTGGACGAGGGATAAAGTTTGATAGGTAGGAATCAGCTTTTCAAGCTCACTCATCAGCAGAAAGGCACATGAATTTCTGTTGACTAGCAGGTGCTTCCTAGTGGAAAGCAGTGAGCATTTCCCCAGCTGTGACACAGGTTATCTTCAAATCTGACAGCAGGAAGGACTACAGTGAGTTTATCACTTGGCATGGGGACACATTCCGCCCCATTTAGGGTCTCATCTCCTTCGTATCTGCACACCTACGGATGCCATGACTTCTGAATCTTGCTTGGATAGGAAGGGCAATGACATCAAAAGAAGAATCCACGAGGACCACTTTCCCTGGGAAGAGACAGAACGAGGAGACACTGCATAGTTAGCAGGATTTCGCAAGCCCCTCAGGGAACTGAATAAAGGGATCTATGGGATTAAGGTGGGAGGTCAGCAGTAGGAGGGGACATGGAGGGGAAATAAAACACTGAAGACTGGACTTGTGAGCAAATAAGCTTTAAAGGATTCCATCATTAGCAGAATTCAGATAGCACTGTCACGCCTGCCTCAAGACAGGTCAACAGGACGACTGAAGGAATATGTCACAGTAATCTGAAACATACTGCCAACATTATGCAACAGTGTGGAGCATTCTGACATGAAATATCTGATACACTGAATGGTTAAGTTAAAATATTATACACTACAACACAAAAAGTTGTACAACCTCACCAAGCTGTTCAAGCTCTATAGTTAGATGTGTGCCACCTAAGAAGTATTCTGTTGTGTTATAATAAACACAAATCAAAAGTTGAACCACAGTGTTTTGTAGCTTACTAAAAGTATTATACAAAATTCCAGTTACTTACAGAGGGTGATCTGGCCCCCAGTAAACTCCAACTCCAGCTCTAGCCTTCTCTCTTCCATTACTTGTACAGCATCCATCTGTATATACAACAGCTGCATCACCTACACAGAAATTGAGAATCAGCATCATTCCATGGTGTCCTTCCAACTTTAAAAGCAGTTGCTTATTTAAAAAATCTGGCTTTAAGCAACATTGGCTGCAAACTTACCCCCTCAATGAAAAGTCAACAGTAGTCCAAAACTAAACACATACACTATATAAAGTGTAAGAAAACATACAGGAACTCTTAAATGCAAGAAAGAAAAATACACCCCCCACCCCCACCCCAAAAAAAAAATAAGTTTTGAGGTAGAGTTGCATCACTACAAGCCTGACCAAGGCAGTGATCACGTATCTGTAGAAAAAAAATAAATGAAAGGTACAGTCAACAGTAGCTTCATAACACAAACCTGAATCAGGGTGCTAGTTGAAGTGCATTTTTACCATCTGTACAGATGTCCAAATCCTAAAGTAAAAGAAACTGTGTTGCTGCTAAATAATTTAAAAGGCCAGTAAGGGCAAATGAATCCAATTTGGCTCTCAAACGGTAGCTTTCTTGATCACCTGAGGGATCAGAGGAAATGGAGGAAAGGCAAGAAGAAGTCCCCCAATCCTGCTGTGGTCAGTCCTCTCTTCTGGGGATGGATAGAGGGAAGAAGAGAAGAGAAGTCTGGGCATTTGCTGGGGCTGGGAGTAAGAAAATAACATGGGCGACCCATCTCCCGCCCAGAAAAAAATCTTCTTCGCTATAGATTGCTTGAGACCGTGAGTGAGGCATGAGAATATAGCTCCTCAATCTCTCTTCCCGCCAATGGTTTTTTTCCTAGGATATGCTTGCTACCAACCACCGAGGCGATCGCCCATTGCCATAGTCTGAGCGCTTCTCTCGACACAAGGGGTAGGACTTGGTTCCGCCTGTGTGTTGTTGATATTAACTACAGACATGTTGTCTGTGTGGACTGCAATTGTCCCTACGGAAGAAAATTTTGATGGGGCTAAAAGCGTTAAAAGCAACTCTCGTTAATCCAGGCAGTCTTATGTCTGCGGCTTACTATGTGCAACCACGTCACATGAACCATCCTGCCCTGATGACCCCCACCCGATCAGGGAGGCATCCGTGGTGACAGTGTGGCTCGAGGGGGGGGGGTACAAAGTACCTACCTTGGTAGACCTGAGGCGATGTGAACCTGACCATCTTGAGATGTCTGTGCCATAGATGTCTGTGACACAGTGGCGCATTGACGCTGTTGTGCTTCAACAGAATCCATGTGGTGAACAGCATCCACTGGAAGAAGAAGCGCGTAGAATCGAGCCAGAACAGAAGAAGAAGCCGTAACCATAGAATTAGCCACGCCTTTAGAATGCCTGTGGTATGACTCTGGCCTGAATGATCTTGATTCTGACTATGACTCTGAATGTCCCTTGATCTGTGATCTGTAAGGGGTAGCTGACAGTGTAGACAGTGTTTCTTATGAAGGTACTAGGAAGGCGCCTGCCATGCCCAATGAGAGAAGAGTTTTGAAGTGAGAAGGCTCCAAATGAGAACAAATGCAAAAGGACAAATGTGTAATCTGGCAAGCCGATGCCTGTGGTGGCTTGAACGGCTGACAGGTCAGTGTCGTCGAATATGGAAACACCATTTTGTGACCACAGTGGGTGACCACTTGCACTGCACTGTGAGGGCCTGGGGGAACACTGACTGGGCTGTAGTGAGGGCTGGAGCAATGAATGCCCACTGAAATGAATGGACCCCAGCGGCTGGAAAATCTAGCCTGCGAATTGCAGTTGTTGATGTGATGGTCCTGCACTGATTGTCTAGACCTGTCATCAGGTGTCCTTCTGTGAAGGGACTAATTGATCAAAGAGTGACCATTCGGGTCTTGTCTTCTCTGCAGACTTGTGTCCTTGTCTAGATTGATCCATATTGGTCTCCAGTCTCCCGTCTTTGGGGACCTTCCGAGAAGATGAAATAGTAGATGCCTCTGATGGTCTGGTCTATTGTGAATTGCTCTTTGGCACCTTTTTTGGAGACTTCTTGTAGCAACTAAGGAGGGACTTCTCCCCCGCGTGATCGAGGGAACGAGGGAAGGGACTTTGAGGAAACTAGGCCTGTCTCCCTTGGATATGGAACAAATGCCCAATATGATCGACTGTGACCATCTGCCAGGCTGCTTACAGGTACAGTGATATTCCCGACTGCCTCCAGGAGGGGGAGGCGGAACAGCACCTCAGGGGATGCTGAAAGGGCTGCCGATGCCCTCTGCCTCTTTCCTGGTTTTAGGACCCCCCTCCCTCTCTAGGCGGGGTAAACTGACGTTACCCCTCTCTGCTCTGGGGGGGTAAACTGACCCGGAACTGACCGACTCCTGGGGATTGACTCTGTCATTCTTTTCGGAACCTGTTGTCACCCATATGTCTGTCTAGAAAAGGGAAGGGCAGACTCAACAGGAAAGAAAAGAGTCTTGCCTTAAAGTGGGCACCCGGTCAGGGTTTCCATCACCTGAGGGCCAAAGGGCCTTGACCCATCAAACAAAGAATCCATGAAGGGCAGAGCAACGCCTTAAGATAATCCGTCACGAAATCACATAGGCTTGGCGTCCTAAGTCTACATGTACGCGTGGCTGAGCTCTGCATGTACCATCTGCAGCCTAATTAACTTGCAACATTAGATATGCATTGGAGTTGAGGGTTCCTAGCTCTTGAATTTAGCTTTCTTGAGCAAAGCTGGCTGTAGGATCACAGACATACAGCATCTGACTCATAGGATAGAGCTCTGGAGTCTGGATCTAAGGCTGAAACAATTCATGACGTAGCAAAGGTAAGCTGAGGAAAACATCGCTTACGTGAAGGATCCCATCCTGCTTTCTGTCCAGGGAGTTGGGCCAGACACGGGAAAAGGGGACTGGGCGGATTCCTTTTGTCCGCGCCCACCTGTGGTAAACAGCGGGGTCACAAATGAAGAAGAAGCTCTTGAGGAGCGGGAGGGTGATAATCCAAACGGGCAGTATGAGGGACTGGCTCTCAGGGACTTCAGGGGGCCCATGAGTTCAAGCAGCCGCCTGCATAAGAGTCGATAACAGAGATAACCCAGGAGGTGAGGGGCACCCAGGAGAGGACTGGGTAAACTCCAAAATCCTCTCTGGAGTGACCAGAGGGCAGAGGGAGGCTGTTTCAGGTTTCCAGTAGGATGTCTGATCAGGAGACATCCTCAGAGAGGAGGGGGGGATCCCTCAGATCCCTCTGACTCATCAAAGCTGTGATCCAGCAGTCAGTACATGGGAGATCTTACAAGTTCCTTTCCTAGGAGGATTTCCTAAAAGGATCCTGGAGAACAGGAGGATCAGAGAAACATAATGGGAAACCACAATGAGGGAGAGGCGGAGGGGACAGACATCTGAGGGAGATGCTGACAACTACTACTATAGAGGGAGGAGAGCTAGAACAGACTGGGAGGAGCCGAGGCTGGCCAGCCGACTCAGTGGGGGAGCGAATGCTCAAGGCCAGGGCCTCAGGCCCATGTCGAGGGCAGAAGAGAGGCCCCCTCCACCTCCCAGGGGAAAGGAAGGTTGACCAAGGGGAGAAGAGAGGCTGCAGATGAGGCTCAAGGGGGAAGAGCCAGCCGAGGCAGCAGGGGCCGAGCGGGTTCTGACCAAGAGTCGAGGACCATGGAAGCCCGACCACACCATGGAAGGGACCAAGGTATCTCTTGCCAGAGATAAGAAGGAACCTGGTAGGAACAGGAGATAAGAGTAGAGGCTGAAGGAACAGGAGGAACCATTCCGAAGAGCAGTAGACCAACTTCTGAGGTAGAGTTGAAGACTCAAACGCAGAAGAGGTGAAGTACAGTGGAAGGGATCTGCTGGTCTATCGCGAGACCTAGATGGTACCTGTGATGGATATTACAGTGACCATTCCTGATCCTGTGCGATCTGACAGAGGTGAGCCACTCGAGGCCTGATGTATGGCTCCATTCGATGAAGAGGTAGATCGGGCCAAAAGTCGAGGTGAAGGACAAGAAGTCGACCTCTTCCTGGAATGAGCGTTGACCTCGTGAATGATCTGTCGGACACATTCACCGGGCGACAGGAGAGCGATGTATGGCATGGCGAGGAGGCGATGGAGCCACAAAATAGCGGTGTGCCGAGCCCGGACGAGCCGGTGCTATTAATACCCACATGGAGGTGAACGTCGGATGCCTTGGAGATGAAGATTTACAAGCCGGGCACATCGGACCATGGTGCAGACTTCGATCCAGCCAGAAGAATGGCAAGCATAGCGATCAGCTGGGTTTTGTGAGATTGAGCGCTGGGCCGCAGGCCCAGCCGGGCCACCTGGGCCTTGGAAGATTTAGAGCTCAGGCCGCAGTAAGAAGTTGGCTGAGCCCTCGGCCTGGAAGGATGACTTGGATGGGGTCTGCGGACTGAAGGCTGACCGAATGACAAATGCTTTAGATGAATGCAGGTACAGATCTTCCCAGGCAAGGCAGGCAACTCTGATGCTGAAAAAAATGACAACATCTTCTGACAACCTGAGTCACCCTAGGCACCAGGGGAACCCTCGGTAAAACATGAAAACTACAACGGTAAAAACACACACCAGTTCTTGTCACAAAAATAAAATAATTAAATAATAAATTATAATTGACACACACAAACACACACACACAAATGGGATGGGTAAGTCAAAAATAAAATTAAAAAAAAGGTAACAAAAAGTTCTTGTGTGCAAAATCGTAACTTAATTGGAATGGGGAGACTAATAATTAAGCGGTTCGAAGAAAAGGGACGTAAAAGGTCATGGGATAAGGGATATGTAAATAATGGAGAAGTAACTAAAGAACAGCGGAAGTAGGAGTAAAGTGGAATAATTTAACAGGATTTGTCTTTACAAACACATGTTCTTCATTTATAATGAATGAAGATGAACATAAGCCATTTAATGTTTGCTTACTGTACTCTTCCACCAACAATGAAGAACACACAAGTAAAGCATAACGATACCCAGCAAGTGCACAAAAATGATCATTCACTGTTGAAAGTATGTGACTTAAGTGTACAGTTCTCTATGTAGTCTTGATCCAGATTTCCAGCAGTCTATCTACTACCTTACTTCAGTACTCCACTATGTGGTGATGTGGGGAAATACAAAATTTCTGGGTCCTAAACACGAAGAAATGGTCATTACTACAATTATGGAACTCAAACCCAGAATTAGCAAGCAATCAATTTTTTAGTTCATGTTTTCTAATTTTGAACAGGCTTTTACAATTTGTACTTTTTACTTCTGAGATAGTGTGGTAAACCAAGTCATATACATTGTTTGCACATGTAAAGCAAATCAAGAAAAAGGAAAGAAGGGGAAATACAAGACCCTCCTTCAGGGAACTCAATCATTCTAGCTGTTACACAGAATCTTAACAATAAATCCTTAACCTTAACATGTACTGTATATTTGATTTAAAAAAGTTTAAACTTTAAAAAGTGTGTCTGAAACTTCAGCGATGCAATTCATAGTTGGATCTAGACGCAACTATTTAAAATCAGAAAAAAATAGTTATGTACTTACCATAACTTATCTGTGTTATCCTAGGTCATCATTCATCACAATAGGCTCTAGGATCCAACCACTGATACAAGCCGGCAACATAACACAGATGGATCAAAGGCTCTAGCTCCTCCCTTTCTCAATGTCCTGCTGCCCTGTATTCCCAGATAGAGTTTGCCGTCTTTTGTAATTCTAGTGTGTATTATAACAACTCTGGAAGAAAACAGATCAACTTCCTCCAATAGGGGGATGGCTGGAGGGAAAAATATGATTACCTAGGATAACAGAGATACCAAGTTAGGGTAAGTAATAACTATATCTAATGTTGTCCCTATCATCATTCATCATGGGAACTCTGGCTGCCAACAGCTATTCCAGTGGGGATTTGACCATTTTGGTGAATTGTATGAACTTAACCAGCAGGTTCGGAACTTGACTGGTTTATTAAGCCAGCATGTTTCACATCCTATTTTTAATAACTGAAGCAACAGTGGCTCTAAAGTTTTAAATCCTGGAGGTAATGTCAACAAGAAGAGAGACCACCAGACTTTGGATGGCATTATTACATAGAGTCAGGAAGATGGTTCCTTGAATGCTTCTGTTCCAGTTTTACATCAGGTGGGGGACATTCAGGATTGCTTGGAACCTAAAATTGTTTGGCGACATAGCAGTTAATAACCTGCATCAAGATGTAGTGTACAGGTAAAGCTGACAGAAGTGGTACCTTGGGCTCTAAACTTAAAAATCAAACTAACTTAAAACATTTTAAAAGTCCCTGCAGATGGATACTTTTTATGGCACTGTATCTCTAACAAACTGGTACACAAGGGACTGCGCATATTTAAGTATCCTAACGGTGTGGTACACGGCTCCATGTTTCACACAGAGCTCTTGGATTTCTTTGATCATATTGGGCTCGAGTTCCTTAATATGTTGGTCTAAGACAATCTGAGACATTTAACTATTTTGGAGGGTGATGTCTGTAACCTTGATGCTGAAATTAAACGATCTTTTATTTCCACACCGTTTGGAGGACAAGTGTATTTTACGGAAGGTGAAGACTATGAGAATGCCTCCTTTCACAGAAAACAAAAGAAATTTTTGAGGCATATGAAGGACGGACTATGCTAATAGGGTCTATCAGAATCCTCCAGGATGTAGTGCCCAAGGAGACATCCATGAAGTCCCTGAAAAACATACAGCTCATGTACAGCATGGGGACGGTATTAACACTGGTCCCAGGAGATCAGAGAGAGACTAGCTGAACAGGGGGGGAAGGGGCAGGATCCAACCATTGGTGAAGTGGCTAATGAGGCCAGTAGCAGTAATTACAACCCCTCGGGGTGGGTTTTATGGAGAATTTAATGGGCGAACACAAGCTACCAGAGGTAAATGGGGATTTGTTAACCGCTGATAATGAAGGTACTGAAATTATTTTTGTTCTCAACTACTGCAAAATATTTAATTACTCATCTTTGTATATTACTGATGAGGTTGGGTCTCTGCTACAGAAGGGTTTTAAGTTTGTGCATTCTCGGCAACCTTCTTGTGGCAGATTTGATTATGGAACTGAAGTTATTTACCAGGGAACTCATCTTGTCCTGTATTTTGGAGTCCGTACCATCTAATAATGAACCTTTAAGACGCTCCAGTGTTTTCACCCCACCACTTACACCCAGTATTAATATCTTTGAAAAGTTATGTGAAAATAGTATTACAGTGGTGTAGTGGTAATAAGTAGACCTAAACTTTACAATCATAACACTGGTGAGAGGACTGCACTGTACGCAATGGCCAAGGATTGTGATCTTCATATTATGAACCTGGACAAGGGTGGCGAAGTGGTGATTACGGACAAACATATTCCTCCAAGAGGTTTGAATACTGGCATGATGGGTTATTCTTTGTTGAAGCATCACTCAACAAGATTAATATTTCTTATAAATCGCACTGTTTATCACCTCTGATATGCCTTTACATTTGAGTGAATTTCTTAAGGTAGATAAACCTAGGGTTCCAGGGATTTTCGGAATCTCTAAAGTCCACAAATCCATTTACAACCCACCACTCCAACCCACTGTTGCTTCTGGGGATTCTAAGACCCTTGCCAAATACATTGATTTCAGGCTTAAAACATTTTCTGAAGACAAATATTCTAAAGGACTCCTAGCATTTTTTTTAAAGGCAATTTCCTCAGCTCCTTTCCAGGCTGATGTGATTTTGGTCACCATTGATAAAGGACCTATTTTCAGTTATTCCTCACAATGAGGTGATGGACTGGTTTCATTATGCTAGGAGTAATGGGACTGATTTGACTAAATGATATTTTGTTGCTTATGGAATGTATGTAATTAGTGCTCAACAATTGTGTGTGTGAGGGAGAGTACTTCAAACACAGAGGGGGTAGCCATGGGGGCAGCATCTGCCTCTACTTTTGCCAACATGGTTTTGTGGTCATGAGAAACCACTAAGGTCATGAATTTTCCTTTCAAATCCAATTTGTCCTTATACTCAAGGAATTTGGACAACATTTTTATTTTATGGTGTGGTACTGTTGGACAACTTACTGAATTTATGAAATTCTTGGGTACCACTAATGATTTTCTTGAGTTTACTTGCCATTGAGGAATTTGAGATCAGCTTCCTGGACATACTGCATAAGGATCATGTTTGTCAACAATTTAAGTCCAATATCTTTAGAAAGGCTACTCATTCCAACGCATTTCTGCATTTTGATAGCCAGCATCCACTTTAGCAGAAACGCAATTTAGGCAACTTATTAGGCTAAGTCGGCTTGTTTCTGATTGTGAAGTGTTTTTTCAAGAGGTCCAAAAAACGAAGGCTATGTTTCTGGAGAGAGGCTACCCCAGTCATATGCTCGACACTATTCTGCAATATGTGCAGGACTAAAAGCATACTAGATATCAGCCAATCTTGAAAACTGACCATGCCTCGTCATTGACATACAACAATGAGGTGTACATCTCAGCATCATCTAACAATGATCTTACCAGGGCTGTTTTTTACCCTATACTAAAGATATTGGCTCACTATGTAGGGATATCAGCAGGCATGTTCCATGGTCTTACCATGTGTGGGTCTTACGGACAGACTTGGTACTTCTCCCACGTCTGTCTTTAAAACAGGAACCTTAAGAATATTTTTGAGTGGCAAGGAGGTGATCCAGACAAATTCTGTAAACAATGGGGGATGAAGAAATGTGGTTCCTGCAGACAATGCAGGTATGTGCTTCAGGGTTCCAGTATTCCCATCTATGGTGTTTCAGACCCTATTCCGATTAAGGGTTAGTTTAACAGCAACACGAAAGAAGTTGTGTACATAGCTTTATGTGCCTCCTGCCCATATTTATACTTGGGTAAGACTGTGGGCCCAATTAAAACACACATGCACCAGCATATGTATGCTGTTCGAAAGGCTGACAATACTAATGCCCTATATAAACATAGTATCACTTGTTCCGATTTAAAGAAATTTACTTTTCCATTTTGGAACAGGTTGTACACAGACCAATGAGTGGAAACTGGGATCATTTTTTTAGATCGCCGTGAGTTCTTCTGGCAAGTGTTAATTACACTTGTTCCCCCATATATTAATGATTTGGTTTTGTTAAAACCAATTTTAAAAGGAAAAACTTTACACATTAGCTAAAGTGTCTATAGTTCATTTTACATTTGTTATTTTTATTGTGAGGATTCATTATTCTTCCACTTTTTTTTTTTACTTTTTTATATATTTTTCAGTCATTCAAATATTTTTTATATCTTTGTATGACATCTTGATATACTGGCAGCTTGTAGTTTCAATTTCAGTGTATTGCTTTAAGAACTTAGCAGATTTTTGACGCCATTTTTCAAACCATAAGTTATACAAGTGACTGTTTTATGGGGTATTATTGTTTCTGATGAAGTTCAGTACGATTCTGAACGAAAGCACTTAAACCTTGACCTTTTAATTGTTTTCCTGTAATAAAAAGTGGATTCTTTTCAACCGTAGTGGCGTTTTTATTTTTTATAAGTTTTTTAGTACACTGCTTGTCGTTTTGCTATTTATTCATCATGATAGGGTTAGAGTCCCCAATTACCATATATCCCTGGAGGCCTCAAGGAAGGATGTTCCAGAGCACAGTGGAGCCAAAGGAAGCCTTACTCCTAGAATCAAAGTCCATCTTATAATGCATTAGATCAAGTGGCTGTAGCACAAATGTCATCAATAGAAACCCTGGCCAGAAAAACTGAAGAAGCAGCCACTGATCTAGTAGAATGAGCTTGGAATTTCCCATGAATATCAAGGTGCCTACAGTCAGACTGAGGAGATGCAACTAGAAATCCAATTAGTAGTGACTTTAGAGACTAGGCGTCAATGTCTATTAGGGGAAAAAGCCAGAAAAAGTCCTTGGTCCTGTGAAGGTAGAACCGTAACTGACGTGAACATCCAAGGTTTGAAGAATGTATTCTCCCTTCTTTGAGTAATAAGGAAATAACACTGGAAGTTGAATATATTGGTTCAAGTTGGACTCCGAAGTGACCTTGGTCAAAAGAGAGGGGTTCGTCCCGAGAGAAACTCTATCCTTGTGAAAAAAACAAAAGGGGTAATGGTAAGAAACTTGCAGTTCTGAAACCCGCCTAGCTGAAGTAATGGCCACCAGGAAGGCAGTCTTCCAAGAAAGGAACTTGAGATCACAAGAACTAGCAGTCTCAAAGGGACTGGTAGTCAGAAACTGCAAAACTAAAGTACGATCCGAAGGAGGTGTGGTGTCCTTTAAATTTGTGGCCCAAGAAACCCCCCCCCCCTTCATGAACGCTTTGCAAAGGCTAGAAAAAAAAGATAGATATGCTGTTATCAAGCTCTAGTTGTCCAATTTCCATGAGAACAGAAAAGCTTGCCCCACTTGGAAGAGTGAAGACAGAAACAAGAGAATGCCAGAAACAGAAGTGGAAAAAGGATCCAGATTTCTGTTCCCAGCACAAATGGTGAACCTTTTTGACTTGATGCGGTAAACCTTTCTAAAGGAAGGCTTCTGGGAGACCAAAATGATACGCTTAATGGGAGATGGAAGCCTAGACTGTTTTAAAATCACTGGAATTGGAGAAACTAGGAGGGTCCAAAGATTTGTGAGAGGAAGACCCAATGGACAGGAAATCATATCCTGACTAGGATCCAGCATCCAGGGCAGATACGTCAGATGAGACCTGATGGAGAACGACGGTTGACAAGACCAGAAAGGAGCAATGAGGATCAGAGATAACCTCAAGTGTTGCTCTTTTTGTAGAACCTTGGAATTAATGGGACAGGTACAAGAGACACCCGTAGGCCAATTGTTGACTAGAGCGTCCCTCGATAACTCCCTCCTGAAGGGGGGGTAGTACAGTTTTGTACCTACCATAAATGTAGATGTCCGATAGGTATGCATCTGCAGTCATAACATATGGGTTGTCCTGCCTCAGGCAGCCCTTCGGTCGGCCGGATTCCAAAGTCTGGGTCTGGCCTCGGCTGATGTCGCACTTCACCCGACGTCATAGCTCCTGGGGTATAAAGGCATCAGCCGACACCATTTTCCTCAGTGTTTCTTGCCCCAGATGCCAGGTGCCCTCTAGGAAGGCTAAATTTGTATAAAAGTAGAAAATTCCAAACAGTAGAAATCAAAAAGTATATATACATATATACATACAAACAAATACACCATAATAGATTCCCCAGCTAGCTAAGAGAGGGTAAGTACCCTAGGAATACCACAGAGGGAAGGAGGGTGGGTAATCCTGACTGCAGATGCATACCTATCGGACATCTACATTTATGGTAGGTACAAAACTGTACTATGTCCTTCAAGGATGCATCTGCAGTCATAACATATGGGTAGAATACCATAGCCAAACTGGGGGAGGAGGCACTAAGATAATGATGGTGTAGTTAAGATCCCTTGTAAAACTGCAGTTGCAAAACCTGCTCGGGATCTGGAGTATAAAGGAAGATTGTAATGCTTGGCAAATGTATGCACGGAGCTCCAAGTAGCAGCTTCTAAAATGTCTTTGGTAGACACTCCTCGTAGGAAAGCTGTAGTGGTGGCTGTAGCTCTTGTAGAGTGAGGCCTGATATTTTCAGGAGCTGTCTTTCCATGAAATGAGTAGCAGAATCGAATGCAATTTCCTATCCATTTTGAGATTGTCTGTTTTGAAATTGCTTTTCCTTGCACCCCTGTTGCATATGCTACCAGAAGCTGGTCAGTCTTTCTGCTGGCCTTAGTTCTGTCCAGATAGTAGCGCAGTTGTCTGTGTACATCCAAGGTGTGTAGTAGTTTTTCCCCCCTGTTCTGTGGGTTAGGGAAGAATGTAGGTAAATGAATAGCTTGGTTCAAGGATACCCTGGATACCACCTTTGGCATAAAAGTAGGACTGGTTCTCAGAGACACTCTATCCTGGTGAAAGATAAGGAAAGGCTACACTGCCATTAATGCCTGTAACTCAGATACCCTTCTTGCTGAAGTGATTGCTAGCAGGAAGGCAGTTTTCCAAGATAAGAACTGTAAGTCTGCTGTTGCTGCTGGTTCAAAAGGGGGAAGTGTTAATTTTTCTAGCACAAAATTGAGATCCCATGCAGGCAGAGGTGGTTTCCTTGGAGGTTTTACATTTTTGATCCCTCTCAAAATTTGTCTGAGGAGAGGATGAGAGAAGACAGGAGGATCCATGTTGTACTCTGCTGAAATTGCTGATGCATGAATCTTAATGGAAGAATAGGACAGGCCATTTTGGAACAGTTCTGCTAAGTATTCTAGGATGTGTGCTAGGTTTGCCAGTGTGACATTTGTTCCCTTTGCTGCACTCCAAATGAGCAATCTCTTCCATTTGGCTGAATATGTTTTCCTTGTGGAGGGTCTGCGAGCCTCCAGGATAATGTCCTTAACCCACTGAGATAAAACAGGTTGGTTTTGTTTTATGCAATTTTCCAAGCAGTTAGCTGCAGCGTTTTTTAGTTTGGATGCAGGGTCTTGTAGTTGTTCTGCGTTGGAAGTAAAGGACATAGAGGTAGAGGCCATGAGTTCGTCCGAGACATGCTTCTCAGTAGCGGGTACCAATGCTGCCTTGGCCAGTCTGGAGCTATCAGAATTACCTTTGGCTGTTCCTCTCTGATCTTCAGTAGAACTTTGTACATCAATGGGAGAGGTGGAAAGGCATATACTGTCAGGGCCTTCCAGCTGAAAGAAAGGGAGTCCACCCTCCAGGCTTGTGGGTGGTATACTCTTGAGCAGAATTACTTCAGTTGGTGGTTGAGTGGGGAGGCGAACAGGTCTATCTCTGGCATTCTCCATTTCTTTATTATGGTTTTGAAGATGTCTGGATGCAGCATCCATTCGTGAGCATCCGTGGTAGTTCTGCTTAAGCTGTCTGCTAGTGAATTCTCTTTTCCTGGTACGAATCTGACCTGCAGTTGGATGTTGAGATTCAGGCCCAAGTAGGTCCATTGCCATCCGGCATAGAGGGTATGAATGTGTGCCTCCCTGTTTGTTGATGTACCACGACTGTGGTATTGTCCGTCCTTATCAGCAGGTGTCCTTGCTGGAGGAATGATTTGAATGCCTCGATTGCATGCTTCACTGCCAGCATCTCCTTTAGATTTATGTGCAGATTCAGCTGGTCTTGGGACCACAGGCCTTGGATACACTTGTCTTCCATGTGTGCCCCCCAGCCTAGGTCTGAGGCGTCCGTGGTGATGGTCTGCCTTGGATGTGGTTTGTGGAAAGGCAATCCTCTGTTGATCTGGTTTGTGGAAAGGCAATCCTCTGTTGATCTGGCAGGCCTGAGCCCACCACAGGAATTCTTTTTTCAGGCATGGAATGATTGGTATCAGGGCTTCTAGACTGTCTCTGTGTTGAGACCATACATTCCTTAGGTACCATTGTAATTTTCTCATATGCAGCCTGGCATATGGGATCAAGATTATGCAGGAAGCCATGTAACCCAGGGCCTGCAGGACATTCCTTTCAGTAAGCTGAGTTTGTCTTGTTAATGCCATGAAGTAGACTGGTAGTTGCTTTTGTTTTTCTTCTGTGAGAAAAGCCATCTGAGTTATTGTGTCCAGTTCTGCACCCAAAAATGTTATCCTTTGGAATAGCACTAGTCTTTACTTTTGTATGTTGACTGTGTATCCCAAGGCTTGCAGCAGTTGTATGACATAGGCCAAATCCTTTATTATTTTTGCCTTGTTGTCCGCTTGTATTAGGCAGTCGTCCAGGTATGGGTAGATTTGAATTCCCTGAAGCCTGCAATGTGCAATTACTGATGCCAGGCATTTCGTGAATACTCTGGGCGCAGTAGATAAGCCAAAGGGCAATGCTGAGAATTGATAATGCTCTGATCCTGCAAGAAATCTGAGGTGTCTTCTGCAATCTGGTCGTATAGGGACGTGCAGGTATGCCTCCTTGAGATCTAGAGTCACCAGCCAAGACTCCTTGCCCAACATGGGAAGAAGTTGCTGTAGGGTCAGCATCTTGAATTTTGGAACAATGAGATATGTGTTCAGTGCGGACAAGTCGAGAATAGGCCTCCATTGATTTTCTTTTCTTGGTACAAGGAATAGTCAGGAGTAAAATCCTTGGCCTTGTTCCATAGATGGTACCTTTTCTATTGCTCTCATCCTTAGTAAGTTGATGATTTGTTTTAGAGCCTCTGATTTCTGGCTTGGTGGAAGGTTTGGCATTCCTCTCTTTTTTGGTAGAGTGTGGAAGTGAAACCTGTAGCCTTTGTCTATTGTTTGCAAAGTCCATTTGTCTCCTGTAATGCAATGCCAGTTTTTTGAAAATAAAGCTAGCTTTCCGCCCAAGGGTGCTTCCAGTTGTTCCCTGGTAGGCGGAATCAGAGCCAAGTCCGTGTCTGTCCTGTGGAAGTGGTTGCAGTCGCAGCTGTGGCAGCACTCCTCTGGTTGGCAGGTTGCCACTGACGACCCCTGTAGGCACCCCTTGATTGACCTCTGCCTCTTGGGCGTCTATTTCTGCCTCTCTGTGCTCTGGAGGTGTCTGGAAAGGACCAATTCTTTGAAGGCCAATTTCTGCTGAACCTCGGAGGTTGGACCTGCAGAAAATCCTTGACTGTTTGGACAGATTTTGCTTTTTCTTCCACTTTCTTTAGAACCTCCTGTGCAGGGGAGCCAAATAAACTTTGTTTCTCCATAGGGGCATCTAGGAGTTTAGACTTAACATGGTCTGGCAAGGATTGTTCTTTTAGCCAGGCATGCCTTCGAATCACTGCTCCAGTCATAGCTCATCTAAATGAAGCCTCCAGTGCATCATAGCCACATTTTAAGAAATGATTACTGACCTGCTGAGAGTTGTGTACCAAATCCTGAAGGGACTTATGGTCTAAAGGTTCAGGAGAGGACAGCTTTTTATTCAGCTGATCCAACAAAAATTCCTGGTACTGTATCATGTGAAATTGACAGTTTAAAGCCCTGGCAGAAAGAGTAGCAGATGTATAAACCTTTTTACCCCATCTCTCTAATGCTCTTGATTCTCTTTCAGAGGGTAGGGGGTTTTTGGCAGAGGCAGCTGCAACACCTTTAGGGCCCTGAGAAATGGTTTCTGGGTCTGCAGCATGGGCCTTATACAAGTGGAAGTGAGAATCCGGGACCCTGTAGTATCTGTCAGGTTTGGCAGGAGCCGGGGGAAGAGATCAGGGGCAGTACTGGCATCATTGTATGCATCATCAACAACTGATAGTACAGGTGGTATGGCTAAAGGCCTATGCTGTGGTAGGTGTAAAAAAGTCCTTAGCCTTTTCCTAGAATCAGAAAAATCCTGACCCTGCCCACTGGAAGTGTTCCCTCATTAAGTGTAGAGTTTCCCCAAATGAAAATTCTTCTGGAGGGGAGGCAGAAGGAATGGAGTCTTCTGCATCAGAATCCTCATAAGGTGACTTAGGTCCTTCCTGATGGTCAGATAAATCTGAACCATCCGAGGAATAGTCAGAGGAGAGAGGTTCAGGGGGTTCAGTCCTAGGCCTCTTTTCAGGAGGGGGTTGTGAGGCCCTGTCTGGGTGAGGTTGGGATCTGGAGAAGGCCTTGATAGACATAGAAGCAGGGGGTCTAGCTGCCCCACGTGCAGGAGTAGAGATGTCCAACGGAATGGTGTCGGACAAATCTTGTGTGCCTGCTTCTTCAGTAGGAATTTCTGTAGCCGACTCAGCCGGGGCCCGTGTGGCCTCGGTTGTCAGAGGCATGCTTTCGGCCGAAGGGAGAACAGAGGTCTCTGTTTCAGCCGAAACAGAGACACTCGTGGTAGGCCTAACCATGGTTTCAGCCGAAACCGCGGGCTACTAGTGTCGGTCCTTTTCCTTGCGTTTTTTAGCTAAATGTGTAGTCGGAGTCTCCGACGGCATTTTATATGCAAATGCGGAGCCAAAAAACTCTTCAGCAAACTCCGACCGACGTCTAAGTGCCCTTCGGTTGAAGGAAGCACAGGCTAAACAAGCTGATACGTCGTGGTCTGGGCCTAAGCAAGGAAGGCAGTAAGAGTGGAAATCCTTATGAGGTATTTGTTTCCCACAAGTTAAATAATTATTTACTTTGACATCGGCTGAGGCAAGAAAGAGTCCCCAGCGGGGTACTTAGCTTTTTTAGAAGTCTTTGGTAGCTGAAATCTCTGGATCTGACCAACCGGCACTTGTGAACAGCTTCTGCTTTGGGCACCGTGCGGCAAGAAAGACTGGGGAAAATGGCGTCAGCTGATGCCTTTATACCCCAGGAGCTATGACGTCAGGTGAAGTGCGACATCAGCTGAGGCCAGACCCAGACTTTGTAATCCGGCCGACCGAAGGGCTGCCCGAGGCAGGACAACCCATATGTTATGACTGCAGATGCATCCTTGAAGGACATCAGGGTTAAGCACTTGCTGCATATGTGGTTGACTGGGAAGGCAAAGAGATCTCAGCAAGGTAGACCCCTACAGTCAAAAATCTGCTTGGCCACAGAGGAACAGAGAACTCATGAATGCTTAAGATCAGTCTGCGGAGCCTGTTGGCCAACACATTAGTACTCCCAGGTGTATGCGTTGCAAGAAGAAAGCAACCAGAGCACATCAGCCATTCTCACACTTTCATGGACTACAACTAGTAAGATCGCATTCCCCCTTGCTTAATATACCAGAACACAGCCATGTCTGTCTGAAGTGCAAATGTCCCTTCAGGGAAGCAGTCTTGAAAGGCTTGCAATGATGGAACCACTCATCTCTAGGACGTTTATGTGCAACCTGGTCTCTGCAGGGGACCATGCACCTTAGACCATCTTTCACTGAAAATGTCCCCTACCCCACCAGGGAAGCATCAGTGGTCACCATGGCCATGGGTGGGGGGTAGAGAGAAGGACCTGCAGAGGGAAAGATCTTGGGAGTGAAGCCACCAACGAGGATGCTTGCACACCAGCGTCAGCTTTATAGTGATAGACATGGGATGGAGTGCTGACCACTGAACCACCAAGGTCCACTGCAACACCAACATGTGGTACTTTGCCAGAGGAACAAGATGAATGGCAAGAGGCCATGGACAGAGTGCCCGAAGAAGCAAGTTACCAGAGGACGGGATAAATTCAACAGTTCAGTGACCTGAACCCTGTGCCTGGGTAAAGCCGCAATCTCTGAAGTCGAATCCAACAGGACCCCTATGAATTCCAACTGTTGAGAGGGCACCAGACTGGATTTTGAATAAAATCGACAGTGATCCCCAGTCAGTGGAACAGGGGAAGACTATAATCTACAACCATCTAGGTATGGAAAGACCTGAAAACCCTGTAAGAGCAAGTGAGCCACTACCACTGCCATGCATTTGGTAAACACCAGAAGGGCTGTGGTGAGACTGAAGATAGGGCTCTGAACTGGTAATGATTGGCCCCTAGCTGGAAATGCAGGTGTCTCCTGGACTGCCTGTATCTTGATATGGTAGTAGGTGTCCTGGAGATCTACAGAGAACATCCAGTCACCTTTGCATAGGAACAGCAGAACAGACTGAGCAGTAACCATCTGGAACTTTGACTTCCTTACTGACAGATTGAGCTCACCGAGGTCCAAAATTGGACACAGGTCCCCCTGTCTTTTTTGGCACTAAAAAGCGAGAATAAGTACTGAACCCTCTCGGTCCTGCTAGGATCTCTTGGACGGCTTTTTTTATTTTTTTTTTTTTATTTTTTTTTTTTAAGAGGTTGCTGAACTTCTTCTAAGGACAACTCCCTCTGATTGGGTGGAATGTTGGGAAGGAACTTCTTATGGGAGGGGGCTCCAAAAAGGGAATGAAATGGCCCCTGGATACGATGTTTAACACCCACTGATGGGAGGTTACATCTGTCCAGGCAAGTGGGAATAAAGAAAGATTACCTCAGACTGCCTCCAAGACAGTAGTCAGGCAATGCCTCAGCAGCTCTGTGGGGCTGCTCAGAGAAAGGATTCCAGGAGTCCCAATTTTGCAGACCTCCCTGCCTTGGAGGCAGCAACAACCACAATCTTCTTCACCTGCCTCTGGAAGAGGAATCAGGAGCATCTTGAGAGGACTGTCTTGCGGAACCACATCTTTCTGGTTCCCAACAGAGTCTTCGTGAAAGCCCTCTAGGGGGCAGAAAGTTGGATTCCAACCACAAAAAGTCTTCCCTTCCTGTTCACTGTGGGCCAAAGTATCCTTTACCAAAGGTCCAAGCATAGAACCAAAGGGGAAAATCAGTAAAGGGCACCTTCAAGGGCTCTGCAAACCCGCATAAGAGATAACGTCTCACAGCGATGCTGGTACCTGCTGTCCGAGAGGTAGCTTCTGCAGCATTGGAAATTGACCTTATCGAGGTGTTAGTCAGGGTAGTCAGAGTTGATAGCTTGGGACACGCAGTTTTAAAGGCCTCCGTCAGCAATAACTCTACAGAAAGGGGCGATTCCTCCCAAGGTATTTGATCCAAGAAGAGTAAAATGTGCCAAACAGCTAACCTCCCTCAGACCGAATGTTGCTGAGGCGTACACACGCTTCCTAAAGTGGACCAATGCCAGAGACTCTCCTTGTATGGAGGATGGACTGGAGCTCTCCTTGGCCAGCTCCTTTTTAATGGAGGTGGCCACCACGACTGCATCAACTGGGACACCCTTGCTCCAGAAAAAAAACTGTCTGTAGGGGGACTAAAATTTCTCTGCATGCTTGAGGACCAGCTCCATCGTGAAGGTTTCCCTCCATGCCCTGCTGGCAATTAAATCCACCAACTCGTCAGCAGGGGGAAAGACACCCAGGAGGTAAACGGGCCCTTCCCATAGGCCTTCAGAAATAAAGACTCCCCTGAAGAGGATTGGAGAGACCATTCACTCTTGCTTTAAAATTTCAAGGATGTCCCTCCAAAGGAGACATTGTCTAGCGGAGATCAGAGGACCCAGTCTCCTTCTGAGGTCCATTTCTTCAGTGAGGGAATCCAAAGGGGGGGGGGTCCAAGTGCCTCCTCTTGCACTTTCTCTTATGATACACCTCCTCGGTGGGGCCTTCCAGGGAGGACTTGGAACAGCCACTGATTCCTGGAGGCGAGTAAAGCCCCTGAAGGCACGAACAGGAGAAGGGAGGGCTGACCCTGGACAGAATAAAAGGCCTCACCAGCCATCAGAGAGGCAGGGAGGAACCAGGAGCAACAGCTGAGGAAAGTCCAGACCTGGAAAAGTTCCTCTCTAACACCCTGAAGCACTGAAGAGAAGGGACTGGTCCAAAAATAAGGTACCAGACCCCCCCCCCATGGATCTGACCGAGCACCGAACAGTACTCACCCCACTCAGAGAAGGGGAGCAGAGTAAGCCAGGGACCCCGGAGTAGAGAAGAATGGGATGCTCGTCCTTGCCAGAACCTAGATGCAGGCATCCCAGCCCCTAGGTTCCAACGTCACAAAGGTTGGAAGAGGAAAGAGAGAGGTTGGGAGGGGCAAGGCCCCTCTGGCCAGATGGGCTGGAGAAGCCAACAGCCCAAACTCTATTGGGCCTTGAGGAAGCTCATCATTATGTCCATATCTGAAGGTAAAAATCTCCACAAAGACCTGGAAGAGGCAGAAGAGTGAGTCGACGTGGTGGGACATCTTCCGGACCTGCCTGGATGCTCCAGGGTGCAGCAGCTCCGATGTCTTGGAGCCAACTGTAAAACTTGTTTGGAGGTAGGAGTAACTGCCTTCTCAATAACAATGATGGGATCCGAAGATCCTGTCTGACCTGAAGGCCTGGCCTACACACAAACCAGTTGGATCAGAGGCTGGTTAGGTCTTCGTCGGATCTGGGGGACTCTGATCTGAAGAAGCCCTGGATCAGAGGGACGGCTCCACAGCTCTCTGCTCTGATGGCCTCGGAACACAGACGGATCGGGCTGGGATCGGATCAGGAGTCCTGGGATCAGACAGCTGCGGTTTCTTGGCCGGAACAGGCTGAACAGAAGGTGTATTCCTCTCCAGATCAGAAGAAGCAGCAACCTTCCCTAGGGAGACAAAAATAACCCCCCATGAGCTACCCCCTTAAAGCAAAAGTTTGTTGTGCCTATCCCCCAAGGCTCTGGGGTTGAATGCGGCATAAATGTCACATTCAACCTCTAGGTGCAATGCGCCCAAACAATACAAGCACTCCTTGTGAGAGTCAGAATTAGGCATCTTCCAAATGCACGAGGAGCATTTCTTTAAGCTAGTGTTTTTATCTGCCACACCTAACTCGCGCACACAAATTAGCCAAAGGGGAAAAAGCAGCCATAACGGCTAAGAGAAAAAGGGCACCAAAAAGCCGCACACTCAAAATCTAACACTAAACTAAGCTAGGAAAATGAGGTAAACAACAAACTACTACACAAACTACTACTAAGCTAACTATACTACACGTACAAACACTAGAAAAAACCTGGAAAGAAAGTACTTACCTGCTAGAGCCAAAAGAACATGTCTGCACTGAACGCATGGCAAATGAGTTCTGGGGAATACAAGGCAGCAGGGCATTATGGGAGAGGGAGGAGCTACAGCCTTGGATCAGTCTGCTATGCTGCTGGCTCAGATCAGAGTGCGGATCTTAGACCTTATTGTGACATATGACGACAGGGATATCGGATCTTTTTTACCTTCAAGCAATCAGTTTACACTTCACAGTAACCACAACAGCAGAAAAGCCTGAAAAAGTGCAGATTACATATTGCTGGAGGAAAACTGAAGGAATTAATATTGTCACTTTTCTGGAAAAGAAAAAAAAAATAGGAAGTCGCAAGGTCAGAGACTACAGATGCTTTTTAGAGTTAAAACATCGAGCCGTGAGCCAAAGAGCAAACTTGGTGAGGTGCACGGTTAATCAATAAGATAACTGGACAATGGTACAGGATACTGTCAAACAGCAAGCTATTAAGAGACAGATCTCATCAAAATCTCTACATATATTAAGAGTATGTGAAATTACTCCAACACAGGTAAAAGAAAGAAAATGTGTGTGCAACAAAATGCAAGTTAGAGGGGGAAAAGTGAGAATGTAATGTAACATTAACGCACACAAAAAAGATGGCGATGTGAGATGCACTAAAGTAATGAAGACAAGAGCCCAAAAGGTGCATAAAAATACAGAGTACTAAAATTCAAGCCTCTGGTACTAAAGAGCAACTACAAACATAAGCAGTGCCTTTGCTTTTAACTTTATATACAGGTGTACAAGAACAATTCAGATAAGACCTGGAAATTGAGTCTGGCTAAGTCATTTGCTTATAATCACATAAATGGCAAATGAAGGCTGACAGACAAAGGACTACATGATGAAACAGCCCATAGCCTTCACCAACTGTAATAAATGCAAGATCCCCTAACCGCAAGACAAATTCTGCATGTCTGGTCCAAGCAAAAAAAAAAAAAAAAAAGTGTAACAGGAAAAACAGGGCAAATGAATCTAAATCTTACTGTAAAGAAATGTGAAATTAGGTTTCCATTAATGACATTAAAATTGATATAGTGAAGTCTGAAAATGAAACAAAGGATGCACAGAAAATATGAAGTACAAAATGTGGTTTTAAATTACCACACAAATAAAATAATTGCCAAACTTTTATGCTGGATGGCTTTTGAAAAGCTAGGAACAATAAAACAAATTCACTGTTTAAAACGTAACTGTCCATGCATACAGCAATACTTGGACGTATTGAATACTGTGCATACACGCAGCCACAGCTATGACTGAAACCTTCATGACTACACTGACCTACTGACAGCTCATGTTTGCCACAAAAATAATGCCCAATGCTAAGACAATAATACATGCTCCACGATAAAACACCACTATTCTCAGGAGTAGAGTGGAGCAAAAATTAAAAATTAATGGAACCCTTTTGATGGCATTAAAAAGCAGTCAACAGAATAGGTAAACATGGGTTTTCTGTTGCAAAATAAGATTTGCATTTATACGGATCTGCAAAATCAGTGCGACTAAGAGCATTACCCAATGCTTACATTCGGAGAGGTCAACTATGCCAAATTATTCTCAAAAGAGCATACAAAAAGTCATGTACTTACCATAACGACAGAGGTCATTTCAGTCCATATGAAACATGGGTCCTTGAGACACTTGTCAGATCTGACCTAGCAGAATAAATACCCCAGCCTCAGGCACCTTTAAGCTTCCTTCCCATACTGCACCAGTCATTCATGACCTTAGATCTACTTGGATGGCTAAAGATGCAGATGCTAAAGATCCGTGTTGCCTTGGACCCAATGAGATGAACTATGCTAATCCTTCAGGATTTACAGCTAGAAAGAGGAAGGTAGGATGATGGTCATAGTCATATCAGACAGGCTGGAATGCAAGATCTGTTGCAGTAATTACACAACCTTTTGTATCTTCTTCATTCAGTCCATCCAATCAGACATACAAGTCAGAATCCCAAGCTATTCCTTGAGTGGTATCATGACTGAAGACCCTTCAGGATGGTAGATCCAAAGAAAGCTACAGTCTTGGAAGACTAGATGACCACCTCACAGATATCATGAAATGAATGGGCTCTGAAAAAGACCGGTCAAGGTAGCCATGGTTCTAATAGAGGGAGCTCTTGGTTTACAAAGAATATTTGTTGTGAGATGAGTAGATGAATGATGTGCAATAACCGTCTTAAAAGGGATTAACCTGGTAACCTTTTTGCCCCTACTACAGTTGTGCAAAAGAAAAAGTTACTCATCCTTTCTGAATATGTTATGTAAATGCAAAGAGAGAATGGTCTATGCATGTCCAAAGTATGTAGCAAGTATTCTCCGCTCTTTGCTTAATTGGGAAGATGAAAGGGGTGAGAAATATTGGATTGCAGGCTACTCAGGGACAAAAGGAAGAATTTTCTCTTACAAGTCACCCTATCGTCATGGAAAAGTCAGGTATGGAGAAGACAGAGCACTAAGCTCAGAGATCCTTTCTGCTGAAGTGATGGCTACTAGAAAAAAAAAAAAGTCTTCCATCAAAGGTATTTGAGGAAACCGGTTTGAAAGTTTGAGAGAGTTATTATGAAGTTCGGGTCCCAAGGTGGCACCTGATCTTTAATAAGTGGGTACAATAGGAAAGTGCCTCTCAGAGAAATACCTTGTTTGTGAGGAGCTAGGGAGTGTTCCTAAAACTCAGTGTAGAAATTTAAAATAGCCACTAACTGGTGAAAAAACTAGAACCGGAGTTGGAGAGAGAAGCAAAGTGTAGAGAGAAGCAAATAAGTGTAGAAATATCTGCTACCAGAGTTGCAAAAAAGTCCATTATTCTGTGGGTTAGCACAAGCAAAAAATCTTTTCCACTTACTTTGGTAGATCTTGGGGTTAGAAGTTTTTTGAAAAGCTGTTAAAATTCTGATAACCTTTTGGGAGATAAACATCCTTAGCCAGTTTGGGAACTGGGGAAATCAAGTGGTCAATTTCATGTCTGGGTTAGGATCCCCACAGAGATGAGTGATCAGATCTGGAAATAGATCTAGAAGCCGGGAAAGCTCATTCAAATAAGGCTTTAGGATGGAAAACCATATCTGTCTGGGCCAAAAGGTGGCAATGACGACGACTGATGCCTTGCACTTCAATGCTTTCTGCAGAAAACTGATCAAGGGAAGGGGGCAGGAATGCATACAGGAGCCTAGGGGAGCCATTGTGCAGACACAGCATCTCTTGGTAACTGTTCCAACAGGAGAATCATGGTAAAATAGCTGCTG
Organism: Protopterus annectens; assembly: GCF_019279795.1. NCBI lineage: Eukaryota > Metazoa > Chordata > Ceratodontiformes > Protopteridae > Protopterus > Protopterus annectens. The sequence goes on from NC_056725.1 coordinate 1,956,373,467, forward strand.
ATTTGGAGTTAAGGTGGCAATGAGGTTGCAGCAGGGACTGCCTCAGCATCTGACAATCCTCTTGGCTGTCACTGGGGTATTAGATCCCTACACATCCTACCTGCAAGACAACAAGAGTACACCCAGGATGTGTGTTATCAGAAAGCAGTGGGAGGCCATCACCCAAAGCCAGGCTCCCACAGCTTCACATCATAAGGGATAGTATCAGATTTCCCCTTATTTAAATGCATCAGACTACTGTCATTGTCTATGTATGCAGATACCATGTCCTGTAGAAGGCTGTACCACAGTTTCTGCAATACCAGGACAGCCCTCAACTCAAAGACATTTCTGCGAAGGTCAGCTTCATTGTCTAGCCAAAGAGTATGGACCATTCTCTGTTCAAAAGGCCCCCCAATGGATGATGAATCTGTGGTTACTGCAGATATCAGGCTTAGGGTTTGAAACTGCTTTCCACACTGCACCACTGGAGAGGTTCTGCAAAAATATTTTATGTTTATGGTTTGGCTAGAGGATGGCAGCTGTGCAACTACTCAGCCTGCAGGGGCCAATGTAGAATTGTCGTGAAAAATTAGCAAATTCCATCATTGGTATTAAAGAAGCCATCAAGTCCAAGATTGAGGACCAATCATGTAGTTGGGTGGTTTGTAAGCAAGAGAGCTTTGACTGCAGATTGCAACATCTGAATTCTTTCCTGAGGGAGAGAGACAACACAAGAGGTGGTATGCAAATGACATCCCAGAAAGACTTACCTCTGCATGGGCTCTAGGTTCTATTTTGGTTTTATGGAAGTGCCTAAAACATTGCAATGATGTACAACATAATCCCTGGCTTTCTGCAAGGACTCATCAATAGGTAAGGCAGATCAGTTATCTAAATAGTGGAAAATCTTGCATCTCTAAAGCCACAGATGAGACTCTGACAACTATGCATTTGAGAAATACCCTGGGGGCTGTGGTGAGGCCAAATGGCAGAGCTCTGAATTGATAAGGGCTGGATCCTATTTGAAACACAAACCATATGGACTCTCTTGCTATCTTGACGCAAAGGTAGGTGTCCTGGGGTGTATAGAGCACATCCACTTGTTCTGCCAGACGGGCACTGTGAAACAGGTCTTTATGCAAGTTCCTACAATTACAGATGTCCAACATGGGCATAAGGTCCTTTGAGTTTTCAGAAGCAAAAGGGATTGTCTCTGCATCCGAGCAGGTCTGTGGCCAACAGAATGACTGACCTGTGGATGTGGGGTGCGACAGAGACTGGTTAGAGCCAGTGTGTCCAATTTTTCAAGCTAAAGAAATCCTTTCTAACAAATGGAAGGCAATGGATCAGAGACCTCTCTTGCTGACTGATCCAATCCTACCTTCAGAAAAAGGCCCCACTATCAGGGGAGGTGATGGGTGATACTCGCAAAGCCAAGATGAGAAAAACAATGCCAAAGACTCTAAGATGTCTCAAGACACCACCAACTGAGCCAAGGGCAATGGTCATGCTAACTCAACCAGAGGAAAAAAAAAAAAACAAAGAAATCCAAACATGTTTTAATGCAACCCTCTGACGTCTCGGCCAAAGTCTTCAAGGAGTAAAACATCTTCAAAAAATACTTGCCTTAAGTACACATCTTATAAAATGCTTAATTACATACTTAAATAAAAAATCTAACTGCACTCCTCATTTAACCCCTTAGGGGCTAAAGTATCAAACTTTAGAACATAAAAACAGATTCTTTGAATAACATTTTTTTATGGGCACTTTTCAAACTGGGGAAACATCTTTTCCAGTATATTGCCCTGTAACCCCCTAGCATCCCCATTATATATTTATTAAAATGTTCAGCTATCAAACTTTCTTCCTTCCTATTGACAATACCTCTAACATGTTCTAATAATCTAATCTTAAAGGGCCTCTTACTTTCTCCCATATAAAATCTATTGCAAGGGCATTTAAGAGCATACACAATGCCCTCTGTATTACAACTAAAGTGATCCATTGCCCTAAAAGTAATGAAATTAATTTTAGAAAATCCTCTAACCACATGTTTACAAGCTTTACATCTTCCACAAGGGGTTGTACCATGTTGTACTACACCGTTTACTATATTCATTGATGGTATAACAAACTTACCCCCAACTACAAAGTTCTTAATACTTTCCCTTCCTGTAAGATATTAAGGGCTTAGTACTTATCCACTTTGAAATGTCCTTCAGAGATGTCAAATAACCTAAATAAAATTTTACCAAATCATTACCTTGGGACGAAAACAAGTAAACTTAACGCAATAAATCTTTTCACCCTCATCATGTATAAATTCTATTTCCTCAAACTGTCTAACCTTCTCTTTCATTCCTATTTTTCTACATTCACCCACGAACTTCTTCCAACACTTCTCTAATAATTCATTGTTGTAGCCCCCACTTCTGAGTATATCAACAGTTCTTCCCATTTCTTTTCTAAAATTCCCCTAATTATTACACAATCTGTATAGACGTAGGAGCTCTTCATTTGGAATAACCTGGAGAGTATGGGGGTGACAACTTCTTCCATGTAAATACTGTATGCCCGCTTCAAACTTTCTATGTACTGTTGTACAAATATTCTTATCACAAATGTCTACTATAACTTCTAAAAAAGGAACTTTTGTACCAATTTTTAATCAAACTCCAAGTGAAATCTATTGTTTTGCAGTTCAACCACAAATTCATTCATTAATTCCTGCCCCCCTCCACCAGGAAAATTAGTATCCAACTACATGTTCTTACTCTATATAAACATTGTTTCAAATAATCCCATACTGAGATTAGCATACATGGGGGCAAAAGCTGCCATCGCTGTTCCCTGTTTTTGATGGCATAAACTTCGGTTAAACTCAAAATTTTTTTAGTTAGACAAAAATATACAAGTTCCATAACATATTCTGTAGCTGGACTAGACCCTAGAAAGAACCTCAATGCTTCCATCCCAAGACATATACTCATGTAGAGGCTCTTATCTAATGTAATCCAGTACATATATTGATTCCACTGTATATTACTGACTTCCTTCAAAGTCAAAAACATTCTCTTATACAAGAAGAGAAGGCACACACCTTGGGAAGTAAATACCCATGTCAGAACGGACTCATTTTGTTCAAAAAGTAGTCTCGTCCCCAGACTATGGGTCGACACGGAGGATTCACAAGATCTTGAAGTATTTTTGGAAGGCAATAGAACTGAACCATCTTACAACCTTCTATACTAAATTCTCTTTATATCCTTGTCTATCCTTGTCTAACGTAAACCAATCTAAAACCCTTATTCAACAAATCTTCATATTCCTGTATTACCCTGTCAAACCCCAATTTGTATTTTCTCATCTACTAAATGTTTTTCACACATCTCCAAATAGTGTGTGTAATGCATCGTTACAAGTTTCCTTTATCAGCAGGTTTAAAAATTACATCCCTTCTACAACTAAATGGCTGCAATGCTTTCCATTCTGTAAAGGTTAGATTATACTTCACATCTTTTTTGTTCTTTTTTCAAACTCCCTATATTCATAACTGAAACGTTTAACATTTCTGAAAAATGTTGTATGCCTTCATGATTGAAAGGTGGTATATGTATGTGCTTTTATACCCAATGTGACCAGTATCCAATAAAAAAATATGCATTGTAATCATCAGAACTGCATGCATAAAAACTTTCATCAAAGGAACTATTAATACGGTCACATACTGTATTACTGAACTCCTCTCTAGTATCAACTTTAAAATAATTTTTTAAATGCAGTTTCATTAATTTAAATACATCACATTTAATTTCAAACAAATGGGGAAGAACAGTAGCTACAAATTTTAAACCACAATTATGGACTGCATAGTCAAAGTCCAAAAAATACTGTCCAGATAAATTGACAAGAGTCAAAGTCATTCGGAGGTAAAAAGTATTTATTTATTTTATTTTACATTTAACCGGGATGGTCCGACTGGATACATGTCCTTTTTCAGCGGAGGCCCGGGGAGAAAAGCTCCAACAGAGTTACACTGATAATTAGGTACAGTAAATGAGCTGAAAGAACTTAACAAAAACATAGGCTATTTACATACAAGTACAAGACTGCCATGACTATTTCTAAGATTACTACAAATGTAACATTAATAACATATTAGCAAGGACGGTAGGCAGTATAATGACAGAGTTAGACAGGATACATATTTCTTTATCACAGTATACAAAGTACTTATCTTAGCTAGTTGTTTATGTTTTAGTTAATGGTACAGAGCTAGTCTGGGTTTGAGCAAGGACATAGCCAGTGTGACTTGAAGTGGAGTTTTAGACTATTTTTGAATTGACTTAGAGAAGTTGCAAGCGTGATGTTATTTGGGAGAGAGTTCCATATTTTACCAGTGGTGCTGGCAAATAGCGCGTCACCACCTAGGTTGAGAGATTTAGTTGTTTGGACAAGGAGTCTGTTTGCTAAGCGAAGGCAGCTTAGATTGGAGTAGGGAGTCATTACGTTTTTTAGTGCTGGGCTATTCTCAGGTGGTTTAAGGATTTTGAAGGCCTCTATGAGTTGGGACTGGTGAAGAAGGTGTGGGAATTCTATCCATCAAAGTTTTTCAGGTTAGTACAGTGGTGTGTTCTGTAGGGTAGGCCTGTAACGAACCTGGCAATGTCATTATAGCAGGATGAGAGCTTGGCCAGATCAGATTTGTTAAGGTGAGTGAGGACAGGAGAGGCATATAGTAGGGTAGAGAGAAGGTGTGAACGGGCTGTGGCTGCCCTGGCATTCGGGGTAAGGAAGGCTTTAATTCTATATAGGGTCCCAAGTTTCTTGTTGACTGACTTAATGGCTTGGTTGATATGTATATCAAATCTGAGTTTATTGTCAATGTTTACTCCTAATAGCTTTGTATAGGTGTCTGGGGAGATGATGGTCACATTATTGGATTTTATAGTGAAGTTTCCAGTCGGAGATCTATTGGTTGGGTAGAAGAGAAGTAACTTGGTTTTGTTTGGATTTAAGATCAGGAGATGGTTGGCAAGCCAGTTTTCGACTTTGGTGAAGCTATGTTGGGTGGTAGTTAGTAGATTTGCAAGAGAGGCATTGGAACATATTATAGTAGAGTCATCTGCATATTGAATGCAGGTGGCTTCAGGGATGGACTGTTTGGATGTCGTTTATGAAGACTGAAAAGAGGAGAGGTCCTAATATGGAACCTTGAGGAACTCCTATGGTATTTGGTAGTAGGCAGGAGAGCTTGTTTTGCCACACTACTGCTTGTTGTCTCCCAGTGAGGTAAGCTTGAAACCAGTCATGGGCTGGAGTATCTAGATACACGGTTTTTAAAGTATATAGAAGTAACTGATGGTTTACCATATCGAAGGCTTTCGATAGGTCCAGGAAGAGAGCGGAGGATATTTTATTATTATTCCAGTTAAGATTAATGTTTTCAGTAAAAGAGAGGAGGGCAGTGGTTGCACTATGATGGGGTCTGAATCCATGTTGAGAGTCTGTGAGTAGTTTATTTTGGGTTAGATAGAGCATTAATTGGTTGTGCATGCACTTTTCCATAATTTTGGCAAGTGGTGATAGTATGGCTATAGGTCTATAGTTGGATAGTTCTGTGGATGAACCTCCTTTGTGGAGTGGAATAACATATGATATTTTCCAAATTGAGGGGATTGAGGCCTCGGTTATGGTTCTGTTAATTAGGATTGAGATAGGGTAGGCTACGACATCTGCAGCAATTTGCAGGTATTCAGCCGGCAGAAGATCGGCTGAAAGGGTAGGCTACGACATCTGCAGCAATTTGCAGGTATTCAGCCGGCAGAAGATCGGCTGAAAGGGTGGTTGGCTTCAGTTTTTTCAAAAGGGATCTGATAAAGGATGTGAACACTGGCTGGAAGTTGAGTGGTGAGTCGGGTATAGTGTTTATAGAAGTGTGGGGAGGAGAAAGTTGGTTAGCTAATGACTGGATGGTTTCTGTGAAGAAAGTATTGAATGAATTGGCTATATCTTCTTGGCTCTTGTCGGATAATGTTCCTGGGGTCGGAGTAGTGGATTTGCCTGGTTGGAGAAGTTTATTTATGCCTGCCCAGTACTTTTGAGGTTTATTCTGCTGATGTTTATGTTGCAGATTGTAGAAGTAATTTTTCTTATCTAGTATGATGGCTTTTTTAGTCATTTCTAAGTTGTTGGAATTTGATACGATGTAGGGGTAGTTTGGTAGTGCGCTATTTATCCCACGCTTTGTCTCTAGTTGTTATTTTGGTTTTGGTGTCTGTTAGCCAGGGTGCTAGTTGAGTTTTAATTCTTATTGAGCGTTTAGGGGCATGCGAGTCAAGTATAGTAAGGAATGAATTGTTAAATGATGACACTGCCTCATCAAGGGAAAGGAACTTTAGTTTTGTCCAGTTACATGATTTGAGTTCAAGTTGAAATTTAGTTGGGTCAAAGTTTTGCTTGGATCTGATAGACCTATAAATAGGTAAGCTTGTACAATTAATTTTGTCTTTCATGATGTATGTGAGCAGGTGATCACTAAGATCATTAGGGAGAGTTCCAGACATATAGTTCTGGGGATGACTGTTGGTGAGTATCCAGTCTAGTATACTCTCTTTTTGGTTATTGTTACCTGTACGTGTGGTAGATGATATTATCTGAGAGAATCCATGTAGGTTAACAGGGATGGGGTTGGACTGTGCTGTGCATTGGTTCCAGTCAATATTAACATCGCCCAGGACAATGGTTTCTTGAGGGTAGTTGTTGGCTATCCAATGTAGAATGACCTCTAGTGTTTCTACATTGTTCCCAGGGGGAATATAGGTGACAATTAGGTTAATGCCCTTATGATTATTTAGTAGAATTTTTAGAGCTAGTATTTCAGCGTTGGAGACCTGGGGTGGTTTACCATTATAACGTCGCGGCTGTTGAAGCCATGCCTGGCTTCTCTTGCCGACACTTCCTTCCTTGGTTTTCCCCCTGGCATGTAGGTGTAGTTATTCCAAAAAGTCTGGTTGAATTGTTCAGTTTGCAAAGCAGCTGGTAATGGGGGATATTCTTCATTTTCCCCCTCTTCCTCCTCCATGGAAATGTTGCACCCTTCCAGTGTCAAAAATGATTATAGGACTGTTGACAGTTTCCCTGTTCTATAGACCTTACACAATTACGTGCCTCTCTCTGACTGGCTCATGATAAAAAGGCTTTACCACGACCATAATCACAAAGGGCTCTAAAAAATGTACCCTTTTTTCTCTTCAATAAATCTGCTTCATAATTCTGCAGTATACTGTTGACATCAATCAGAAATTTGTCCAAATATTCCGCATTTACCCCAGAGGATACAGTTGAGCAGGTCCATTTGATTTGTTCTTAGTTCTCCATTTCAGACTCTCTCTCCAGAGTAATACAGTAACCCAATTCCATAATACTTCTATGGGCTGCTGCAGTCCAGTTTGTAAAACTATAAATTAGTTTCATTATCCAAATCAAACGGGAGAGAGGGATCCTTGTATGCCCTAAGACCCCTCGGGGTGATGTCTAATTCTATGCATTTCTGAAGACTTTGCATGTTGAAAAACGTAGCAGTCTCCTTCCAAATATACTTTCCTAAATGTTCAAATAGTCCCTTATTTTCTGCTGTGAGGGATGATGGTAATTTTCGACACACTGTCAAATGCATCATTTATTTATTTCTTCTTCCCATCTTTCCCACGCTCTACAGACATTTTCTCCTTTATCCATACCTCCACTAGTATTGTTATGGAGACTGAAGCATTCTCAAAAATGGATAAGGAAGCCATCCAAACAGTGCTGAGTACCATCTAGAGCAGTTTCCCGGAAAACACGAGGCATGTTTAAATTCAGATCACTGGCCATAAATTCACAGTTAAAAACGCACAAAACTGGTAGAGGTGAGGTAAAAATGAAAAAAACAAACCAGCCAGAAATCCAAACACGTTTTAATCTAACTCTGACAACTCGGCCAAAGCTTTAAAGGAGTAAAATATCTTCAAAAAACAAACACTCGCCTTAAATACACATCTTATAAAACAAGTAACAATTATGTACTTAAATAAGAAATCTTCAATTGCACTCCTCATTTAACCCCTTGGGGACTAAAGTATCAAACTTAAAAATACAAACATTCTTTGAACAACTTATTTTTTATGCGCACTTGGTCAAACTGGGAGACAACATGCCCATAAAAAATAAGTTGTTATTCAAAGAATTTGTTTATATTTTAAAGTTTGATACTTTAGTCCCCAAGGGGTTAAATAATGAGTGCAATTGAAGATTTCATATTTAAGTACGTAATTAAGTGTTAATTGTTTTACAAGAGGTGTATTTAATGAGTTTATTTGAAGAGGTTTTACTCCTTGAAAGCTTTGGCCAAGACGTCAGAGTTAGATTAAAACATGTTTGGATTTCTGGCTGGTTGTTTTTTTTTTTGTTTTTACCTCATCTCTATCAATTGTTTTGTGTTTAACTGAACCAAAGGCCCTGACCATAGTCCTCAGAATGAGATTCAAATGCATCAGGTGAAGCCAGAATAGAGTGAATGGGAACACTAAATCCCAGAACCAAAGCAGCATGGAATGCCCTCTTTAGGCCACAGGATCCAGGAAAGAATCATACTTACAATGAAACCAGAGCTGATATTTGGACCTATGAGGGAGCCATGACTTGCATGTATCCAGCCACTTTTGGAGACAAAGGGGATGGGATGACCCCCATCACCATCTGAGTTTTTAGGAAGTTCTGTATCAAATGATTAATACCCCCTTGGATGCACTTCTACAAAACCTGAAGGACTGAATAGAGAATGGAGGAAAGTCTTAAAGAGGGACAGTCCAATTTGTCTGAGGGCAGTTTTTTTCTAAAGATAAAAGTATTTTAATCTGATCCATAAGTTCTGGTGAAAGAATACAGGTTGGAGTTCTGGTCCTTTGGGGCTGGAGTTGGAGCTGCAGTTGGGAGTGTGGCTTAATGGCCAAGGTGTTTGCCTTACAAACACAAGGTGCAGGGTTCAAGTCTTACAAGGGATAATTGGCCAGGCTTAAAATGGCTCGCAAGGGCAGTTAGCTTAGTACTAAACTATGAACTAAAACTCACTTGGCATTTTCTTCTAATCAGATACTTCATGTCTGCCAGGTCTGTCAAAGTTTTTTGTGGTTTCTTTATCTGACGGAAAGAGGCCTTTGACAAGTCATTCCCCTCCTCTCTACCAATATCCTGGGTCCAAAAGCGCCACAAATCTCAAGATACAGACAGGTAAAGGACCCTTAAATAAACTATGCAGAAGTCATGTCGATTCCATAGTATGATCTTACAGCAACACATGGACCTCTTTTTAAAACTAGTTTATCCATGGCAAAACAAGAGGCACCTCAATAATGAAAAGCAGTGCATGCCACCTATTACTATAGCATAGAAAACTAACTGCTAACACTGAACAGAAAATACTGAAACAAAATAGACACTAAAAGGAATTAAAACTACTATGATCTAAAACCTTAACACATTAATCGCTAAACATTAATTCTAATAACTATTAAGTTCTAAAACGTTCAAAAGATTACAGGCCAGATTCAATAACATGTACACTAAGTGTACATCAAATGTGCATATGTATTCAAGAACATTCGTCGCACATATTTGCACATTCTAATCACTCAGACTACACGAAGTGTGCATGCAGTCTGCATGTTGTGGTAACCTTTATGAATCCCTGTCAATATTTAAAGCTGCAAAAATATCGGTAGGAAAACTAAAATTATGAGGAAGAAGGTAAGAGCTCTCTGTTGTCTGTTCACTCAGAATGGTGTACACTTAACTGTTGGTATTATTGAATCTCAGGGTAACAGTATATTTTAAACTAAGAAAATGTCAGTGAAGGACAAAAAGGAGACTAGATACAAGTGGACTGAAAAATGAAAATATGTTAAACTAAACCAACAGAAAATATGATATTCAAAAATGTTCATTTTAGCAAGAATTATCCATCTCCAAATAAGATAACCTAATGAAGTGGAGCACTAATCCCTCAGAAACTGCACTACTAATTGCAGAGGAAACTAATAAGAGCTAAAAGTAAATGCGACAGGTGCATTACAGGAAGTAAAATATCTTAAACAGGCTTGCAGGTTGGACCACGGATTCTACCAGGCTAGATCCAACAACCAGCTCAGAGACCCATATGTCCAGATCAGACAGAATTTGAGACGAGAACCCCAAGTTACATATTTATCAAAACACTGGATACTTTTCACCCTAATCCATCAGTGGAGTCTTTGCCAGATTTAATCTGGCAATCCTCTAGTGCTCTTGGCATACAGTTGCTTCAAATTCTTGCCTCTTTTAAGTCCCCTGTGCCCTCCTAATCTACTCTCAAATATTACATATACATGCACGCACACACATCGCGCACACATACATAGTTGTAAAGGCTGAAGAATTTCCATACTTTGAGAGAGAGACTTAAAATGTTTTGTAAGGAAACTCAATTTGAACATTCTTTTCAATAATACTAACACTACACAAGACCATAAACTTAAATTAGCAAGCACGTTTAACCCTCCCTTACATACTGTGCTAGCTTCTTTTGAAAAATCATGTGAGATTGACATTAGGAGTTTAGGGCAAAAAGCTGGGCCAGTAAAAAGGCAAGTAAACTATAATATAACAGTTGAACAAAAAGAATGTCTTAAGCAACTCTGTGCTTCAGCAACTAGAGTCATCAAACCAGATAAAGGAGGTGGTTTGGTCATTTTTGACAACCACTCCTACATTGAAAAGATGGAATGTATATTATCTGGTCCAGCGTACACAGTCATCGGTTAATGAGCTGAACATGTCAAAAACAAGGACCAGAGGTTACTTTAGAGACATGTTTATAGAGGGCAAAATTGATAGACACATTTAACTACATAGACATCAACATGTCTAAAAATACTGTGATTTTCGGTGTACCGAAAATTCACAAAGATTTATACAATCCGCCATTACGTGCATTAATCGATGGCCGCCTCTCTATTACTTATCCTTGTGCACAATTAGTAGAAAGGATTCTAGCCAAATATTTGGGACTGATACCTCATATATGCAAGGACTCATGGTCCTTTCTTAGTAGTATGAATAACATGATGTTTGAGAACTCTTATAACTTTCTTACGATCGATGTGGTCGATCTTTATACATCGATACCACATCTAGAAGCAGTGGAATGGGTTTCTCATGCTTGAGGACATGGGTGCATTAAAAAATGAGATGGATATTGTCTCCGAATTGTTGGATATAATACTGACATCTAATTATTTCATTTTTAATGAAAAAGTATATTTACAAACACAAGGCGTAGCAAAGGGGTCACCCTGTGGGGCAACGGTCGCCAATTTTTTCATGGCGTACTGGAAAAAACGTATCTATCTGGCAATACCATCATGGAGAAAATTAAATTATATACTAGGTACCTTGATGACGTGTTCATTCTGTTTGATGGAGATGTAGGTGAAGCTACGAATTTAGTAGAATATTGTAATAATTCTACCCCTTTTTTGAAATTTACTTTCACTTTTTCCACTACTGAAATAGATTATTTAGATGTAAAACTATCTAAGGATGACATGAACTCTGAATATATCTCTACAATACATAGAAAACCAACATACTGTAATTCTCTCTTACACTTTAAAAGCTCACATCCTTACAAACAGAAGAGCTATTATCAAAGGACAGCTCATAAGAGCAGCCAGAATGTGTAATAGAGAAATAGCTTTTTATAACGAATGTAAACAACTTGAAAACATGTTTACAAGCAGAGATTACCCCCTAGATCTGTTTTTAGAACTTCTGGATGAAGTTGACAATAAAAGACTGAATGGGGTTTATGTCCCTCTTCTTAAAAAGAGAATAACTGTAACTGAAGTTTTTACAACGATTACTGACATGGGTGGAATGAATACTACACTAGAGAATACAATCAGTAATAATGCTTTTGAGAGTGTTGACGCTTTTAAAATTAGCTTTATATCTACATTTAACAGTGATTCTTTGGATATTCAATTGATTTTAATGAAAAATTGGCAGTACATACTAAACAATGAAGAATTACTTGAAAAATTAGGTGATAGACCTAAATTCATATACAAGAGAAGGAGTAATTTAAAGTCTATCCTTGAAAGCAATAATAATTCTAACAATAATACCAAAATAAATGGATGTAAACAGTGTGGCTTTTGTAAACACTGTCATCATATTAATAATTGTAGTACTTTTCAAGTAGGTGGGAATAGATATTATATTAATTGCAAACTTAACTGCACCTCCAAGTCTATAGTCTACCTAGCACTATGTAATTGCTGTGAAGCATATTACGTAGGCAAAACTGATCGTAGATTCTGTGATAGGGTATACGAGCATTTATACGCAATAAGAATAAAAAAATGCGATAATGCCCTAGCTAAACATTGCGAGAAACATGAAGGACATAGCTTTAACTTTACAGCTATAGACTCGGTACCACACACTTTGAGGGGGGGACCCATTAACATCTTATTAGAGGTCCGTGAACTGGAATGGCAGATACGTTTGAACTCTTTCTGCTTTCCAGGATTAAATGAAAGTTGCAATATTAGTTGTATACTAAAAATGAGAAATTATCTGAGACAAAAGTATAACAGGAATCCATTGCCACAATGAATTTTTGATTAACAACTATGTGGTAATGGTTATGAACCAATTGATCAAGTGGACTACATTATATTTCTTTATTAAAACAATATATAAAACTATCTTTATTTATTTTACACTTTACTGACTGTTACTGTCTTTTATATACAAAAAATGCTAAAATCAGGGAGGTGTTTAAAACAACATATAGGACACAATAGTTTAGTTTACTTACCACTGGATATTCACAGTGGTCAAATTGGATTTTACATTGAAGTGTCACATTTTTGTGACATAGTATTTATAGGTAGTTTTGATGACATTAGCATTAAGCTTTTAACATGAATATTTACTGATGTAATTTGTAAGAAAGTATTTTAATAGTATGTTATTAAACAAATAATACTATGTAATTAGTTGATATACCCACAGTATGTGGTTTTAAATGCATTGGCTCTTTAAACGTCTGATTTTATTAATTACGTCATGCATTTTGCTTGTATTTAACTGGCGTTTTTTTTTTAAAAATGGTTTCTATGCTGAAGAAGCTGTGGTGTTACTACGGCGAAAACGCTGTTTTTTGTTATAAATAAAAGCGTTATTTGATACGCACTTTGGACTTGTATTCTAACAATTTTATAGGATTTACTACTTAGAACTTGTTTCCTGCTTGACTGGGAGGTGACGTCTCGTTGTGTGTTTCAAGAATTTCTATACTTAACAACGTTCCATCTGTGTTCTCCATTTTCACTCAATGTGCGGGTTCAGATCTAATTTGGCCATTACTCTAGGTTATGGTTGCCAAACTCTAGCATCTTTCCTACCCAAAATGCACTATGTTCAACATCCCTCAGAGCCTATTTACAGCTTGACAGAGAGAACATAAAGAAATGCCATAACTGAAGTTTAACACAAAGGACATGTGGTGTCTTTGGTGTCCTTAATGGTCACATTCCTCCAGAAGGTGTGTGAGAAAATGGAGGGGGATGGTGGGTTGTTGAAGAATGTATATGGGACAACACTGACGGGACTTTATGGTAAACACACAACTTCATAATACGATGTTGTCACTTTTCATTTCTCAACTAATGGGACACCTAAATTCCTGGGCGGACTCCAAGGAAGGATACACCCAAATACGGCTGAGCCAAAAGCCGCTCTACCCCTCAAGACCAGATCTAATTTGTAATGAGTGATAAAGGTGAGGGTTTGATCAAGTAGCAACCACAAAAATACAGTCCAAGAATGTTCTAGACTGGAATACAGTGGAAGTAGCCACAGATCATGTGGAATGAGCATTTAATTGTCTTGGAAGGGGGAGATTCACTTTAGTGTAGACAAAAGAAATGCAACCAGTCAACCATCTGGCTATAGTTACATTTGTGACTGATTTGCCCATCTTGTAATGTGCAAAGACAAAAAGCTGGTCTAACTTTCTAATCTGTTTTGTTTTGTGTGGGTAGAAACTTATTTGTCAATGAACATCCAGTAAGTGCAGCATCTATTCTCCATTATTTGCAACATCTAGGAAGAATACTGGCAGGTAAATAGTTTGATTGTCTGATTCCGACACCACATTAGGAAGGAAGGAAGCATTAGTATGCAAGGTGACCCTGTCCTTGCGGAAAATCAAATATGGGGGCTCAAGATAATGCTTGAAGCTCTGAAATTCTTCTAGCAGAAGTAATTGTAACTAAAATGATAGTCTTCCAGGTCAAAGGAAGACTGTGTCAAGGCTTGCAGTACCAAATTTAACTCCAATGGTGGTAATGGATCTTTTTAAGGTCTAAGCAGACTTTGGAGGAAGCCAGGGAATACTTCTGAAATCCCACATGGGAATTTGAAATGGCTGCGAGTTGGACTTCAATAGTTTATGAACTAGCACCCTCATTAAATACACTAGCTAAAGATTCAAGTACAGAATGTATAGGGGCTGAGAACGCGTCTACTTGATTCTCCTCTGCCCAATAAACAAATCTTCTCCATTTACGTCTGTACAGTTTTCTGGCAGAGGGTTTATGGGATAACAGAACGGAACAGGCAGGACAAGAGAGCATACGTTGCCTGGCTATTAATGGAATTGGAAAAACCAAGCAGTCAATCTGAGGTTTGAGATGTCTGGGTGAACTGTGTTTGTGAGGTGAGAGATAATTTGGAGTTGGATCCAAAATCCAAGGCAAGTACAAAAGACTAGGCCAAAGGAAGGGAAACCAAATTTGCTGAGGCCAATAAAGTGCAAGGAGTATGACTTTGCTAGTCAACCTGGCTGCTTTCTGAAGGAATTTGGGAATTAAAGGAATCCAGGGATAAGTATACAGAAGACTAGAGGGCCAATCATGAAGTAGAGCATCCCACGGTGACTCCCCTGGTGGGTGGGACTAGGGCAAAGCTGCTGCTTCATTTACTGCTTAGGGGAGATGCAAAGAGATAACAGCAAGGCTGGCCCCACTAACAGAAAACACATACTTCACTTTGTTGAGACCTCTCGTGGGGACGCAAGATGGACCTGCTAAGTTTGTCTACTAAAATGTTGGACTTCCCCAGAATGTGTGATGCAGTTAAAAAGCAGCTGTAGCAAAATCACCCAATGCCCCACCCTCACGGCTTCTTGACACAGGGTTAGTATTTGGTTCCCCCTTGTTTGCTGCTGAATCAAACCACTGACATGTTGCCCATTTGGATCGCAATTGTTCCAAGAGGGAGAGTGTGTCTTGGAATGTTTACTCCAAAATCCCCGCTCTCATTTCCACAACGACATGAATGTTGGCCTCTTCAGGGGACCAAGTGCCTTTGACAGTCTTCCCAGGAAACGCCACCTACCCACCTAATCTAGGATGCGTCTATGGTCATTATGGCCTTAGGCTAAGGGGCAATGAAAGGACAACACCAACAGTTGTGACTGCATCTATCAGGAAAGATACTGTTTGCATACCAGACTTGTTCTTAGCTTTGTCTACAAGGGTTGAGAGAGAATTGATAACTGTATTGGTAGCATCCATTGAAGAATTTTCATGTGACGTCTTGCAAAAGGAACAAGATTGACGCTGACACTGATCCTAGGACTTGCATGATCAACTGGGCTGAAATTCTGGCACTGCAAATTTTCCTGACCCGATTTATTGTTTGCACTCTTGAAAGGGGAAGAGTTGCTACCATACACACTATGCTGAACACTGCTCCTTTGAATGCCAATGTCCAAGTTGGTTGCAAATTGAGATTTGTTGTGAATGATGGTTATTCCAACATCTGAACAAGTCTGCAACACTTGGTCTTGTGCTTGCACCAGTTGATACCTGATCGGAGCAGTAACGAGCCAGTTGCTCAAGTACGCAAACACCCGAAATACCTGCAGTCTTAAATGAGCTACTACTACTGCCATGCACTTGATGAATACCCTGGGGGTCTGTGGTGATGCCGGGGGGGCAGTGCTCCAAACTGGTAATGACCGGTTTCCAGCCGAAGTTTAATTACCTTCTGGATCATCTGTTCATTTTTATGTGATAGTACACTTCCAGAAGGTCTATCCGGCATATCCAATCATTCTTGCTAAGAAAGGGCAGAATGGACTGAGCCATGACCATGAAGAACTTGGTGTGTCGAACTGATGTTCAAGACACTAAGATCTAAAATTGGTCTCCAGTCCCCGTTTTCTTTGGCACTGAAGAATTTTGAGTAAACTCCAGACACTTAGGACTGGAGGAACCTCTTGAATGACTTTCTAGCAGCTTTTGTATTTCCAGTGCTGCTGTTTCCCCAGAGCGGGTGGAACATAATGGATTTTCCTGGATAACGGGGGTGGAAGGGAAAAGGGAACATATCGTCTGGAAAGGATTCTCTGCATCAAAATATCCTTTATGTTTAGCCAGGCTTCCAGGTGAAGAGATGAGTACACCCTGACTGCCTCCAGAAGACAATTGGGCTTCCCTTCAGAAGCACTGAAAGGGTCTGACAGAAAATTCATCTCTTGACCCTTAGTTTTGCAGGCCTCCTGCCATGGTCAAGTCTTCTGCCATAAATCTTTTGACGTCTGTTGATACCTGGAAAAGGTCTGTTGAGGAGTTCAAAAATGTACACTCACTGCAAAAAATGTTTTTCCATCCTTCTCACACCTGGTGTGTACGTCTTCCTGTAGGAAGAAACAAAACTCCCGTCAAAGGAAGCACTGACGAAACATGACTTGAAGGGCTCTGCAAAATCACAGGTGTACCCAGGAAGGCCTTCTGACTGAATACATGAACCCACAGTCCTTAAGGCATCTTCTGCATGCAAGATGAGCCTCATAGACAAATTTGCAATAGATTGAAGGGTAGCAACTATGAGGCCACAGAAGTTTGAGCTTCTGCAGTAGTGACCTCCTAAAAGGGAGTTCGAAAGTTAATTAATCAAGTCCCTTTGCAGTCTCATGAAGTGTACCAAGTAATTCTATTAGGGGGATGGACAGTGGGAAACTCACATGAGCTCATTCGTTGTAGCTGCCACCATGACCATTGCATCAACTGGTACTACCTTACTCCAATGTTCTCTACCAATGGAGCCAGAATCCTGTCTGGACTCTTGGGAATAGACTCAATCATATTCCTTCTACACCCACTTTGAAACCAAATCATTAAGTTAGTCACCGGTTGGAGTGACCCAAGAGGTAGAAAGGCTAGTCCAGGAAGCTTCCAGAAATACTTACTCTTCAGGAGCTGGGTTTTGGGCAGACCAATGACCCTTCTGTTCAAGGATCTGAAGGATGTCTCCAAATGAGATTTCAACGGGTGGTGATTTGGGAGACTCTTCTCCCTCAAAGTCAGTGTCCTCGGGGAATGACATCTTGGGGGGGGGGGGCTCAAAAGCCTCTTTCATGTCCTGTTCTGAGGGACATCTTTGGTGTAATGATCGGGAGAAGTATCGGAAGAGAGAATACCTGGCCTGGTGGTCTGGAAGCTCTGGGACGGCTGTCCCCCCGCGGCATAAAATGAGGAACACAATGCAAAGTCAGCTGAGATGTCGAGTAGATCAGAGGGGAAGGACCAGCCTGACCTGCCGAATCACAGAAAACCCTATTCACAACCTCAGCAACAGACTGCGCCAGATAGAAGGAAGCCAACAAAGCAGAGAAATGAGTTTGTAGCTCACCAGCTCCCCCAGCTCCGAAAGCCATCCGCCCGAGGTGGAAGCTGGAGCAGACATATCCAATGTTGAAGCTCTGAGAAGAAAAGACTGCTCCAGAAACCTCAAAGTCAATCCTATCCCCCCGAATCAGCCTGGAATTTGGGCTCAAATCCGGATCCGAAGATGTCAAGCCAGTGCACTCAGAGCAACGATCGGATCCAAAGACAAAGCTCTCTTCAGATCAGACACAGAAGGGATTGGAAAGCGTGGCTCCGACAACTCCAACCCAGAGGTTGGGTCAGAGTTGTCGACGTGACTGGTGGAGTACCAAATGGATGGTGTTCTTGACCAGAGGGGGGGGGGGGTAGGAACCATGAATACTCCCTTCTGAAATTGCTCCATGAACAATCTCCTCACCATCTTTTCCACATCTGCCTGAGTTAGACTTCTGGAAAAAAAAAAGAGAAAGTACAATTAGGTACACTTGCCATAAATGTAGGAGTGTATTCACTGTTGCAGTCACTACATATGGGTTATCTGCTTGCAGGTAGCCCTCGGTCGGCTCGCTTAAAGTCTTGGGTCCTGCGTCAATTGCTGTCCCCCCTCTTCCATAATGTCAGGTCGTCAGGGGTATAAAACATGCAGCTGATGCCATTACATCAGTTTTTCTTGCCCCAGATGTCAGGTGCCCTCTAAACAGGAAGCAATTAAATATAAAAGTACAAAGACATACCTCCAACAAAAAAGCAAATACACCAAAAAGGCTTTTAAGCATAGTAAAGGAAAGTAGAGGCATAGTCAAAAGAAGTTAAGGGGCTGGAGGGAGAGTAACCACGACTGCAACAGTGAATACACTCGAACATCTACATTTATGGTAAGTGTACACAACTGTACTACGTTCTTCATATTTCACTGTTGGTCATTACATTTGGGTAGATTCCCAAAGCTATGGTTGGGAAGAGGAATTTAGATAGCATTAAGGCCCTGCAAGACTGCAGTGGCAAAGCCAGCTCTGGATTTAGAGAAAATTGGCAAAATAATAATGCTTGGTGAAAGTATGTACAGAACTCCAGGTAGCAACTTCTAGTATGTCCCTGGTAGGGACGCCTCTGAGAAAGGTTGTAGAGTTAGACACAGCCCTGGTGGATCAGCTTTCCATGGCGCTTACAGCAGAAATGAATGCAATGGCTTATCCATTTGGAAATGGTTTGCTTTGAAATAGCCTTCCCCTCTGCCCCAGCAGCAAATGCCACCAGCAGTATCAGTTCCCCTTTACTCTGTGGATTGGGAAAGAAGGTTGGCAAATGAATGGACTGATTAAGAGCCACAGTGGATACCACATTGGGCATGAAAGATGAATTGGTTCTGAAGAACACCCTGTCCGCATGAAAGATGATGAAAGGCTCCACTGCCATAAGGGCCCGTAATTCGTATACCCTTCTAGCTGAAGTGATTGCTAAAAGGAAAGCTGTTTTCCAAGAAGGAAATTTTAAGTCTGCAGTAGCAGCTGGCTCAAAAGGAGATAGAGTGAGTTTCTCCAAGAAAAAGTTCCAGCCTGGGGTTGGCTCTCCAGGTTGTCTCAAATTTTTGGGCCCCTCTGAGGAACTGCTTGAGCAGTGGATGAGAGAAGAGGGGTGGTTCTGTGTTATAATGAGCTGAAAATGGCTGAGGCGTGGATTTTAATGGAGGAAAAAGACAGGCCCTTGTGAAGCATCTCAGTTAAGTATTGTAAAATCTGAGGTAAATTGGGTACTGCTGTGCTCATCCCTTGAGAATGGTTCCAGGCACAGAATCTTTTCCATTTTTCAGCATAAGATTTTCTAGTACTAGACCTCCTTGCCTCTAAAATGATATCCATCGCAGGTTTGCTGAGGCATGGCAAAGGAAAGATTATGTAACTAGCCAGGCTGCAAGGTTCAGTGTTAGAAGCTGAAGGTGCAAAATCTGGTTCTCCTGCTGAGACAGCAGGGAAGGAGTCTGAGGCAGGTGCCATGGAGATAACTGTCATACAGCGCAGGAGGGGGTACCAGTGTTGGCACGGCCAGTCTGGAGCAATCAAAATAATCCTTGGCTTGTCCTGTTTGATTTTTAGTAGTACTTTGGGGAGCAGAAGCAGAGGGGGAAGGCATAGACCGATAGGTTTTTCCAGCTGAAGGACAGAGCATCCACTCTCCAGGCTTGTTTGTGGGGAGTCCTTGTGCAAAATTTGTCCAATTGGTAGTTCTGGGGAAAGGCAAACCGGTCCATATCTGGGCCCTCCCATTTGCTTGTCAACATGTTGAAAATCCTTGGTTCCAGATTCCACTCGTGTGGATCCTTGAGATTTCTGCTTAGTCCATATGCCAGTGTATTTAATTTTCCTGGCAGGAATTCAGCTTGTAGGTGCACTTGGTAGCTCAAGGCTGTGTTCCACAATGCCATGGCAAGTCTGCAGAGGGGGTAAGAATGCGTACCCCCCCCTGCTCATTCATGTACAACATAACAGTGGTGTTGTCAGTCTTCACCATTAGTCGTCCTGGAAGACCATTCAGAG
>NC_056725.1:1956437230-1956439730 GCF_019279795.1 Protopterus annectens
AATTTTCTTTTCAAAAAATTTTTTTTTTAAAACTTTTTATTAATTTTGGGGAATAGAATTAAGACAGACGGAATTTCTGTACACAGGCATTTGCTGCTTCTTTTCTAGTTGAACATACATTATATATATATATATATATATATATATATATATATATATATATAAATACATGATGTGTGTGTGTGCGCATGTGTGTACACACACACACACACACACACACACACACACACACACACACACAGTTATACCTCCAACAAAAAAGCGAATACACCAAAAAGCTTTTAAGCATAATAAAGGAGAATAGAGGTATAGCTAAAGGAAGTCAGGGGGCTGGAGGGAGGGTAACTACGACTGCAACAGTGAATACACTCCAACATCTACATTTAAGTGTACACAGCTGTACTATGTTCTTTGTGTTACACTGTTGCAGTCATCACATTTGGGTAGATTTCCAAAGCTAAGGATGAGAGGAGGAATTTGGATAGCATTAGGACCAGCTATAACGCCCTGCAAGACTGCAATGGCAAAGCCAGCAATGGATTTAGAGAAAACTGGCAAATGATAATGCTTGGTGAAAGTATGTACAGAACACTAGGTAGCAGCTTCTAGACGTCCCTGGTAGGGACACCTCTGAGAAAGGCTGTAGAGGTAGATGCAGCCCTGGTTGAATGTGGTCTAATCCCCTGTGGGATAGGTTCTCCATAGTGCTTATAGCAGAAATTAATGCAATGGCCTATCCATTTAGAAATTGGATGCTTTGAAATGGCCTTCTCCTCTACCCCTGCAGCAAATGCCACCAGCAGTTCAGATTTCCTTTGAGGTTTAGTCCTGTCCAAGTAAAATCTAAGTTGTCTGTGCACATTTAAGGAGTGCAGAATCCATTTCCCTTTGTTCTGTCGGTTAGAAAAGAAGGTTAGCAAAAGAATGAACTGATTAAGAGCCACACTGGATACTACCTTGGGCATGAAGGACCGATTGGTCTTGAGGGACACCCTGTCCGTATGAAAGATGATGAAAGGCTCCACTGCTATAACAGCCTGTAATTCAGATACCTTTCTAGCTGAAGTGATTCTTAAGGCTGTTTTCCAGGAGCTGGCTCAAAATGAGCTAGACAGCTTTTCCAATACAAAGTTAAGGTCCCAGGCTGGAGTTGGGGCTCTCCTGGGTGGTCTTAAGTTTTTGGCCCCTCTGAGGAACTGCTTGAGCAGTGGATGAAAAAAGAGGGGTGGTTCTGTGTTGTAATGAGCTGAAATGGCTGAGGCATGAATTTTGATTGAGGAAAAAGAAAGGCCCTTGTGAAACATCTCACTTAAGTATTGAAGAATCTGAGGTAAATTGGGCACTTCTGTGCCCATCCCTTGAGTTTGATTCCAAGCACAGAATCATTTCCATTTTTCAGCATAAGATTTTCTAGTATTAGGCCTCCTTGCCTCCAAAATGACATCCAACACTTGCCTACTGAGGGATAGTAACAGAGAGATTAGGTAATTAGCCAGGCTGTCACGTTCAGGGTTTGAAGCTGAAGGTGCAGAATCTGGCCCTTCTGCTGTGACAGCACGGTAGCGGTCTGAGGCAGGTGTCATGGAGCCAGCAGCGACACACTGCGCAAGAGGGTGTACCAGTTTTGGCGTGGCCAGTCTGGTGCAATCGGTATAGTCCTTGGTTTGACCTGTTTGATGTTTAGTAAAACTTTGGGTAGGAGAGGCAGAGGAGGAAAAGCAAACTTAAAGACCTTTTCCAGCTCAAGAACAGGGCTTCCACTTTCCAAGCTTGTTTGTGGGGAGTCCTTGTGCAGAATTTGTTCAATTGGTAGTTCTGGGGAGAGGCAAACAGGTCTATAGCTGGGCTCCTCCATTTGTTTAACACGTTGAAAGTCTTTGGTTCAATTTTCCACTCGTGTGGGTCCATGAGATTTCCGCTTAGTTCGTCTGCCAGTGTATTTAATTTTCCTGGCAGGATTTGAGCCTGTAGATGCACTTGGTAGCTCACAGCTGTGTTCCACAGAGCCATGGCTAGTCTGCAGAGGGGGTATGAATGGGTAACCCCCTGCTTATGTACCACACAACAGTGGTGTTGTCTGTCTTTACCATTAGTTGTCATGGAAGAATGTGGTCCTTGAAGGCTGTCAGAGCATTTTGTACAGCTAACATTTCCTTTTGATTAATATGCAGGTACATTTGACTGTGGTTCCATTTGCCCTGAATACACTCCCTGCCAGGTGTGCCCCCCATGCATAGTCTGATGTGTCTGTTAGGGTTTGGGCAGCAGGGGATACAGTGAATGGTAGTCTCTTGTTTCGGTGGCAGGCCTCTGCCCACCAAAGGAACTTTAACTGTAGGCAAGGTATGATCGGAATCATCGCTTCTAGATCCTGAGAATGTTGACACCATAGGCTTTTTAGATACCATTGTAGTTTACTCATATGCAGTCTTGCATATGGAATTAGTAGAATGCAGGAGGCCATGAACCCCAAGGCTTGCAGTATTTGCCTTGCAGATAG